>NW_008751954.1:60875-79648 GCF_000715545.1 Opisthorchis viverrini
GCTCAACTGGTTAGAGCGCGAATTTACTGACCGGAATGTCCGTGGTTCGAACCAGACCTCTGCCTCTCGACTTTCCCTGTCTAGGCTTGGGCTACCTGGCAGTATCCCAGCCCTCGTGCCTCCTTCGTGTGGCATGTCAGCTAGGCAGCGAAAGAGTGCTACAGCTGAACGATTATTTTCTTTTTTATTTACTGAAAGTATTATGGGGCAAAATGTCTGTCCACCTGTTGACTAAAAAGTTGGCAGCATATGGTCACTTGTCCAAACCCTGTTTCGCGGTCGTCTACACTGTCCTTTCTGCCCATTTAGTCTATTCGTACTGGCCGATTACAGTTCACAAAGAAGTCAGTAAAGAACTCCGGCTTATTTGCATGTGCTTTCCTCATCCAGTTTCCTTGTTCGACCTTTGTCAGAAAAGAAGCAGTGTTTTCTTGTAAATATAGAGATGGCTCGCCGTAAACCTAGGAACCCAAGAAAACCAGATATTTGCGGGATGATCTTGATTGTTGCAGTCGATTGGGGCGAGATGGCCAAAGCGGGTAGAGCGCGAGTTTACTGACCGGAAGGTCCGTGGTTCGAACCAGACCTCTGCCTCTCGACTTTCCCTGTCTAGGCTTGGACTACCTGGCAGTATCCCAGTCCTCGTGCAACCTTTAGGTGGCATGATAGTTAGGCACCGAAAGGGTGTCACAGCTGAACGAGTTGATTAGGGGCTATTTGATTCGTCCTCGGGGCTTCCCAGAGCTCTTATTTGGTCGCGCCATACCTCGCAGCCCATTTGCAGACTTACTCTAACCTCTACAGATGAGTGAACTTATTTGAACGTTTTCGGTCGAAATTTCCGTACACACAGTAGTCCAAGCGTAACTGTCATCTTTGCACACTACCCCTTTTGGCAGTTCATGCCCGTGTGTTCCTCTTCTTTCGCGTTTTCCCAATATTGATCCCCATTGTTATAGAACAACGGCACAAACGTGAACGAATTCGTTGTGAATACTGGTGCGAAAAACATTCAAGATATCGGAAAAATTTACGAAGTGAATGGTCAACAGTGAGTTATGTATTTCGTTCATCTAATCTGCAAGGATCTTCCTTGTTGCAGGCAAGATATCATCTAAACTAGACTACTAGATAGCACAGACAACCTTCGCTTAGAAGCACTAGAATCTGACGTAGCCGGGTACTCTTTTCTACTCGAGCATCACTTTCCATTCAGAGTGACTAACAAAAGACCCGGTGTTGCGTACTGTTTCCTTTTTTGCCCCGGACGTCCGTTGTACGAAAACATCAAGGGGTCTGCTTTAGAGCGAGCTCTTGCTTGAAATTTATGGTTTAAGACGTATCCATATCGCGATCGGTTGCTAGATTTGTGCAGATAGTGTGACTAACTGTTTCGTACTTTGATTATCTCCATAAACCTGCTGATCCTATATGGACATTATGGGGCGGAAACCCGTCCTTTGGTGTACTTTGGAGTTGGGAAGCTTTTTTTAAAAGCTGGACTATCATTTGTGAGCAAAATGGGTCTGACCCATTCACGATGTTGTTGTTTACATGACTAAGCATGACTCTTACCATGTCACCGAGCAATTTGCAAATTTCATCAATGTTCGTCTAATTTCACACAGACACACTATCAAGTTGAATATGGTTTTATTTATCACTGTAAGCGTTTTGGTAGCCTAACTATGCTCTGTCCAACTTCCTCAACGATGTTGATTGGTTGCACTGACACGTCGATTCCAGTGCGTCACTAGTCTCGCAACATCCCAAAATACGAAAAAATAAATCGTTTTGACACCCTTTCGATGCTCTTGTCACTGGACTCGAACGAAGCCCGAGGGCCAGTACATTGTCAAAGTGTTCAGACTTAGGATGAAGGAACTAGATAACCGGACTGGGTTCTAAGTGGGGGGAACGTTTTTTCAACAGCTGCGCACTTTTTTCGCTCAGCTGTCTCGAGCTCCAAATCCGGTATAAAGAACCATCCCCGCCAGATTCACAAATGTGGCATCTGAGTAGTTGGACCCGAGGAAAATTCGATTTTGTTGTTTTACAGCTTGATCACCCGTACATCATCCATCTTACAGTTTTTCGTGTGCATATACGAGTACTCTGTGTGACGATCTCTCTTAAATCCGTACCTAACGGTCCACATAGCGATCGCTCGTGAATTTATGGAAGCGTGGAACTCCACCGAACAAATTAGGAGCAAGTATACCGAAATGAACCCTATTTATCAGCCACTGAACCAGAACTACAGAGGTCTGAGGTGCACAAGCAACCAGACGATTAAGTCATAAAAAAGCAGGAAAGCCCAGTTCAAACGGACACATCAATCAGATTAGAGGAGGCCCTAAGTCACTAAACCAAAGTACCAAATTAGCCGGTGAATGCAGGTACACAAGTCGTTACAATCGAGAAAATAGGGCGGTTCAACCAACCCGTCAAGGTCGAGATCGGACCACAACGCAATACAAGTTGTGAAGAAGCCAATCAAAGCGAAGGTGGAACTAATAAAAACAGAAGGCATTGAGATAATCAATGGACCCTAAGTAAGACAGACCACAACTCAGCAAAGATAAAAAAACGGACCAATAAATTCACGAAGAACGCTATCACCTAACTATCCAATCTTTTTAAGAGGTAATAGATAATCTTCAAATGGAGTATAAACATACACCCTAATGGTGACGAAGGGTCTGCAAGCCGATTGCCAAGCTCGGCGAACGGATCAAATTCTACCTGACCAACAACCAACGCAATGATTGATCACAAGTAGCATGATGTCAAACTGCGCTTGATTTCCTTTATGTGCTAAGAAACAACTGATGAAGGTAACCCAAACGTCGTATCTCGCCATCTGTGAAACCGACTCCGAAGCGCCATAAGGCCACCTGAAATCAGTCGTTTTGTAGGTCCCCACTCTCAATCTGTCTGCTGTTTTTTTACTGACTATGTGATTCTGACTTTTGTTCTGCCTCTGCCACTCTTCACAGAATTCTGGACATTTGGGATAATGTGGAAGCGAATATGCTCAATGGTACAGGTGAGCAGCAGGTGTCTGTGTACACTTTAGGGGTGTCACTTTCAAGTTTTTCTACTGTTACGTCATCGGACTTGAGGTAAATCGAGGCGTGCAGCAGTGTAATAAAAATGAACCCTTACACTTTCAGAATAAAAATAGTTCTGTGTAGTTTCTTTTTAATGATTTGGTGAAATCACTTGGATGGATATGCTGTTTGCCAGAAATAAACATGAACCGCCACCACACTGAGTCGCGCTGAACGCTTTTGTGTGATTTGACTTGTTTTTCTCACTTAATCACTACTGGAAGCCCGTCGTAGCCCAGGGAACTACGGCAAGTTCCAATTGGTCGTTTCAGTTTCAGTTACTTTTCCCCCGTTCATCCCACTTGCTGCTAAACTGTCCCACCGGTTCTCACAGGAAGACCACTGGACCGACTGAGAACCAACTGCATACACTTGTGAGCGCGTTTGGCAAAGCGTGGTTCGCGAATACTGGATAACATAACAAATCACTAGTGTACGCCGAATATGGTCAACCACCAACGCGATCGGTACGCGTGGGGCTGATGTCACAGTGCATTCACAGGCAGAGTGGCACGCAATCACATATGAGACGGGACGTGTTACTGTTTGTTGCACTCATCGCGGTATCCAACTGAACTGTCCAATTTTTAAGCCATACTGTGAGACTCAATGCCAAATTGGGCTGCCAACATACGGAGCTCGACAGTGTCATTCGTCGATCCACCTAGGAGCCATATGAAGTTAGCTCCGCTATTGAGCTGAGTCCTTTCCCCCGACTACACCGAGCAGCCAACCGCACTCAAACATTGTAAATGCAGTTTGCCAGACAGATTCTTCCAATCTTGGAGAAAGCCGCTCGCGGTGGACAGAACTTCGAACAATATACTTCGCTTTCACTCGCGTACGATGCAACCAAATTACACCCTTCACTCAGCCCACAATCTGCTCGACTTCATCCATACGCAATCCACTGCGGATCGGTTTGTAGCACCATCCTTCAGGTCAGGAATGACAGAAGAATTTGATATGAGGCATAACATTTATAAAAGTATTTTGTTGAGGCGGTCACTGCTGGTCAAACCAGTTCATCAATAAACCAAGGTTTTTGTGAATCCGGTCTCGGACTTTTGGCACAACTCAACACTATCTCTGTATCCATAACATGTACTTGTTTGTGTGTGTGTTTGTGCATTTTGTCGCCAAACCGTAGGTCATATCGCATGTCATTCTTGATCAATTGGCCTCGATCTCTTGTGCATTGCAGTTTCAACAATCTAATTTTGACGAAGAAACGACTAATGTGTAAAGACAGATGGCATTCTAGCAAACCACCGCACGACACTACCTGATTGGTCCAATACAAACTACCTTGAGTAGTATATTCTCCCGTACACCGTGCACTTTTACAACGAAAGTCGACTCAGTTATCAAGCCCATTAAGGAACACGCATTGTTAGTCTAATGTATTTAGATACCGTCTATTTCCTACGTAAAACCGGGAGGACGCTGCAGGCTTTCACTGTCAACGGAGAACTTTCGGCTGTTTTTTTAGAAGGAAGTGGATACTCGAAGTCTACCTCATTCTTCCCATGTTGTGTAAAGGCGATTGCTTTATCTCGCTTATTGGTGTCCCGAAACCTTCCTACTCTTCAAGTTTTCCATGGGGGTTTTATTTAACCAAGCCTCCATTTTTCCGTTTCTGCTAGATGGTACGGTCGCAGCTCCAGGCCTCAGGGTTGGGTCGACCGTCGAATTCCACGTGCCAGATATTTGCCGTTCTGTGACCTCATATGCCGTGAATACGACAACTACTCAGGAAAGAGACGATGTTGAGGTACGTCCTTTGTCTCTTTACGTTCTTTGGAAATAGCTTATTCATCGCTTGTCTTCTGTAAACGCGCGAAAGGTTTGACGGCCCGGTGTTTGAGTTTGGCCTGTTACTGTACAACACCTCAGTGATCGGGTCTTCGTATGCCCGTACATCGCTTGCCAAAATATGTACCTAGATTGTTCAACTACTATAATACACGCTTTGGTGCTGTCGGTGCTACTCGCCTTCCAGGATGGGGACCGCGTGATCCTCACTGTGCCTGGTTGAGGACACTACAAGATACGGCTGCCAACCAATGTCAGTGGCGTTCTTGTTGTCAATTTCTATCCAGATCGTCTGAGTGAGTGTCTGGAGGTATAGGCACCTCGGAATGATTGTGGTAAGCTAGCACTAACTCCCTTCCCCATCCACCTTTAATCTTATCTTTACACTAAGGCTTTCAAATAAATCATGGTTGTACGGCAGTGAAGCATCAGTGTTGAACACTGATGTCATACTGTCGATGATGATGATGATGATGATAACACTGGTGAAAGTCTTCTTCGCGTTCCAACTATATTTGAAGTAATTGCTAGTTGTGTGTCTTGTGTGACCTCTTCGGACGCGCTCCCCGCCTTGTCACGCCAACAAATGCACTCTACAGTGCATAAGGCATACCACTACGGACCCCTTATGTGCTCCAGGTTACTTTGCACTGAAATCATTGGCTAAATAATGTCCGTACGATGTCGATGTTGCGTCCTAAGATATGAGTCCGACGTCTACTTTGGAAGCTCGAACGAAGTTAGGTCATATCAACTTTGGTCGTTCCAGAAAATTTGCACTTTTCCAAAGACTGTATGGTAGGAACAACACCATCACTTTACTCGGTTTCAGCTAATTGCACTTACACACCGTCGAAATGTGCGGAATGACCACCACCATAATAGCCAGGGTTGGAGTGATCGAATACAACAAGTAAAGTGCGCAGTTTAGTATCTGTTTAGTAGCACCAAACCCTACGGAGGTTTAGTTATAGTAGGGTTTCGCGTCGACGTTCGAAAACACCCCGGACCCCCGCTTGTACATGCCAGTTCTAAGTGATTCATTTTGGTTGCGTTATCTATCGCACTGATACCCTGGTAGTTCGCATAAAACGTTCAATCGTTTTTTGGTGTCGGTAGCAGTATACAGGGAAACCAGGAACACTTCATCTTTCCAACTTGACAAGAGAGACTTAAGGACTTTGTATATTTCCGCCAAGATGCTGTCTTCTCATGGGCGCTTTTTTTCCTTTGCTAGCTCCATTGTCTCAGTCTGGGCTACAGGCGTCACAATGGATAATGTGGGAGTTGTGGCGAGATGACTCAGTGGCTAGAGCACGAATTTACTGGCCGTAAGTTCCTTAGTTCGAACCCGGCCACTGCCTTTCGACTTTCCCTGTCTAGACCTGGGAAACGTGACAGTATCCCAGCCCTCTTGCCTACTTCGGGTGGCATTGCAATTAGGCAGTACTACAGCTGAATGGTGCTGGTGGCTTGGTGTGCGATCGTGTGGTGAACTGAAGTGTCCGGTCGACCTCTGAAGCTTTTTCTCGTAGTTCATCGCTTGCTGATCTTGCGGGAAAAGATGAGAATAATCAACATTTGCAGCTCTCTCCATGTTAGGAATCATTCCTGACCAGTAACCCAAAAGTGGATGTTTTGCAAGAGTAATCGAGGCGCGTGCTTATTATGTAAGGAAATGGCATCAATTACAAGAATAAGCCAGGTATGTGGTGATGAATCTACGGTAGATGGGGACTTTGATGAGTGAAAGGTAGACCTGGCTTAGTGGCTGATGGGCGAAAGCATCCGAAAGAATTCATCAGGTGGGACTAAAAAACACGACAGTAATCTCTCCCAGTGAATCTTGGGAAGAGGACAAGTGAGGAATAAATATTAGTGCGGCCGAATGCAAGGACTAATAAAACTATCAATGATTGATGGAAACACCGGACGTGGGCTCTCACTAGTTTTGACAGATCAGCGAAATTTAGCTGAAAATACAGAAACCCAGACATTTCGCGGTAGATCTTAAATAAAATAAAATAATCGTCCAGCTGTATCACTTGGGACGAGATGGCCCAAGTGATTAGAGCGCGAATTTACTGACCGGAAGGTCCGCGGTTCGAACCCGACCTCTGCCTCTCGACTTCCCTTGTCCAGACTTGGGCAACCTGGCAGTATCCCAGCCGTCTTGCTTCGTTCGGGTGGCATGGCAGCTAGGCACTGGAAGGGTGTTACAGCTGAGAGAAAATCCTTTTGGTACCTAGCTTACATGCCACCCGAAGGTAGCTCGACGGCTGGGATACTGATTACCGAGACCTAGAAGTCCAGGTCTGTTTCGAGCGACGGACCTTCCGGTCAGTAAATTCGTGCTCTAACCACTGAGTCATCTAGGCAGTACTACAGCTGAATGGTGCTGGTGGCTTGGTGTGCGATCGTGTGGTGAACTGAAGTGTCCGGTCGACCTCTGAAGCTTTTTCTCGTAGTTCATCGCTTGCTGATCTTGCGGGAAAAGATGAGAATAATCAACATTTGCAGCTCTCTCCATGTTAGGAATCATTCCTGACCAGTAACCCAAAAGTGGATGTTTTGCAAGAGTAATCGAGGCGCGTGCTTATTATGTAAGGAAATGGCATCAATTACAAGAATAAGCCAGGTATGTGGTGATGAATCTACGGTAGATGGGGACTTTGATGAGTGAAAGGTAGACCTGGCTTAGTGGCTGATGGGCGAAAGCATCCGAAAGAATTCATCAGGTGGGACTAAAAAACACGACAGTAATCTCTCCCAGTGAATCTTGGGAAGAGGACAAGTGAGGAATAAATATTAGTGCGGCCGAATGCAAGGACTAATAAAACTATCAATGATTGATGGAAACACCGGACGTGGGCTCTCACTAGTTTTGACAGATCAGCGAAATTTAGCTGAAAATACAGAAACCCAGACATTTCGCGGTAGATCTTAAATAAAATAAAATAATCGTCCAGCTGTATCACTTGGGACGAGATGGCCCAAGTGATTAGAGCGCGAATTTACTGACCGGAAGGTCCGCGGTTCGAACCCGACCTCTGCCTCTCGACTTCCCTTGTCCAGACTTGGGCAACCTGGCAGTATCCCAGCCGTCTTGCTTCGTTCGGGTGGCATGGCAGCTAGGCACTGGAAGGGTGTTACAGCTGAGAGAAAATCCTCTTGGTACCTAGCTTACATGCCACCCGAAGGTAGCTCGACGGCTGGGATACTGATTGCCGAGACCTAGAAGTCCAGGTCTGTCTCGAGCGACGGACCTTCCGGTCAGTAAATTCGTGCTCTAACCACTGAGTCATCTTGTGGTAGATCTGCTGGGAATTTACAAACAAGTCGCTGTGACGTTGACAGAAGACGTAGGCAAAGACAATAACCTAGCCCGACAGATACACTCATTTGCATGCCAATTCGGTTTTCACCAGTGGCTCACCTAAATCTCTCCTTTATAATATTTAGCATAATCTACAACGAACCTGGGGTAGAAGAACATTCCCCGATCGGCTAACATTTCTGTTAAATACCATTCCTGGCTACAGATTTGTCCCAGGATCGCGATAGTTACGGTCGATCACGATGTCGTCTACGTATTGGCCACACACTTTCGTGAATAATCAGTTTTCAGTTACCTGTACCAGACTAGATTCACCCCCTGCCTACAACAGTAATTGTATCCTGTCAACGCTAGAAAAAGTATCAATGCATTCAATGTACCACAGACTTACAGCATCGGCTTTTGTATCCACTGCTGTAGTGAACTACCTATGCAACAGCATCTGCTACGGAGTGAATTTGACAATATGCAAGGCTTCTCCGAATAGGGAACGTTGCACTCGCTTCAGGATGACTCGTTCAATCAGCTTCAGCAGAACGGTGATGCAAGTGATTCGTCTCAAGTTTTTTGTCCTTTCCTCTTTACTTGCTTCATCTTAGCCACTCGCCAACAGCCATGAATTTCCGTAGTGGAAGGGCAGGTGCCTATAGCCTAGATGGAGCACAATACTCATGTGGTTTTTGGAAACTGTTCGACAGCTTCACCCAGCTAAGTACATTGCCTGACTTTCCGTCAACCGTATGTTCTACTGGAGTTTTGTTGCATTTTCAGTCATTTGGGATAGTTCACAATACTAGTAAACCCCCCAGGTAGTCAGGTACGACAATCAGATGCCGACAGGACCGACCCGAATAAGTCCTAGTGGCGATGGAAAGGAAAGCGAGTAAAATCAGACAGTTCTGAAACTGCGCTACCAAAAGTAATATATGTGTTTGTAAATTCAATAGACGATCGATTAATAATTCGGTGCAAACTGCTTGGGAACTGAACGTTTCCAATAATTTCTGGCACTAGCTGAATGCCATCTCCAAATCTTCGGAGAAACGAAGATTTCAGATAAATGGTATTGTAGACGAGTATCATGACCTTGAAATAGATGTTCAGTTAAAATAAAGTATCAGCTGATCCGTTGTAGGTTTGTAACTACTAAGTTCCAAAGTTGGATAGCACGGTCACTTTGAAAGCACCATCAATATGCGACGAGTTGACTTGGAAGATTGCCCCACATTTGAGAACATTCTATTCTAATTGCATCCTACCATTTCAGTCTATCTTCGCGCGTTCAGACACTTTTTTCACTTCGTTCTTCTAGGTCACCGTGTTTTCCGGATCCCCGCCTAATTCGACAGACCCGCTGGCCAAATGGCGTACAGATATGTTTTGCACAAAAGATACTGGCTGTCCGCCTCAAGGACTTTTGTCACTGCAAAGATGTGTAGCCAGAAAAGGTGGTGATCTACCGCTCTTTCTCTCCCAACCATTTTTCTTGGGTGCTGACCCTGAAATAGCTGCTGCCTTCGATGGTTTACCCACCCCGACGAAAGAGAAATATTCAACATGGGTGCACATAGAACCGGTACGTATCACCACCACCATGATGCATCTTTTGAATCGGCGTTGTTTGGCGTGTTTTGTCTGGTCTCTGTTTGCATGGACATTGCTGTTGTACTGAACAAACTGTGGTTGCAAGAGTCTCCTGAAAATTCGTCTTTTAACTCAAACCCGATGTAATGAACTCGTCGCGCTTTGTGAATCCTAAGAGTGCTGTAGGATACTGATGTCACGGTTTATTAATCATTGAAGATCTTTCTTCCATAGGCTGTTTTTTTCAGTGTCATATCAATTTTTTTCATGGTTCACGACTTAGAATTGTATCCACCATGGAACTTTCTGCACAACGTTTGCTTGCTTTCACCTTATCGGGGCCGAACAGTCATCATGATAATAATCTGACGGTTGTTCGTTGTTACAACTTTTTTTCCACTCGGTCTTGTATAGAACGATGAGAAACACTTTGAAGGTCTCCTTATATCCGTCTGTTTCCACTGCCCTAGTGATGTTGTCCAGTGTGTTTAATCGTTTTGCTTAACTTCAGCAAAACCTTGTTGGTTAATTTGTACATCATATCGTTTCATACACCGAATGAATTTCCGGGCGAATTTTCCTCCACTTTTCGTCTAACATCAACTACAAGCTCCCAGTCACTGAAAATAGTGCCAGTAGTGCCAACTGCGTATTCGGTGGCGCTCTATTTTGATAGTTCGGCGAGAATTTTCACTTGACTCTCGCTTTTTACCCGATGCAAACTTGACCTGCATATTTGCAGAATTGCAGACCGTCCCCTCGACTTCCCCTGTCTAGGCTTGGGCGACCTGGCAATACCCCAGCCCTCGTGCCTCCTTGGTGTGGCATGGCAGTGAAGCACCGAAAGGGTGCTACAGCTGAACGATTTTTTTCGTCAGGGCCAATAAATCAGGATTGGATGTGAATTCGCATCGTAAACCGACACATTCTGTATGAATTATCGATCCAGAAGAATTTGGTAAACCATCAGCGGGTTTATAACTGGGCTTCCCAGTCGGTTCCGAACTTATTCCATTTGTTTAATATCTACTTGTCTTCCATGCTATCTTTTGAACTCACAAAAACGGAGCTAACGTGGTGTGTTCTGGTGAAGTCTTTAAAAGCCACTATTATAGGTATGCCGCAGCAAAAAACTATCCAGTGTCCTTCATTGAGAAGGTGTTCGATGAGTCGCAGGAAAGACAGAACTATCTTAGTCCCCTGCGAAGCACAAATTACTCAGCGAATTCATGTGTTTTGAATTACGCACGGTCTTCAAAGTCGATTAAATTAGCGAGATCTAGTACACCTCAAAAATTCCATCAGCCCAGATGATCCAACTTACCGCCTGTACAAAATCTCTGGTCTAGATTTCAACGCATTCGGTCCCGAAAGTCATTCACAATTCTCAAAACTTGAAAACTACTGGGCTCTTACTACCCACATCTTGGTGCGAAACCACGTTTTCTCTGCACAGGCTCGGTCACTTCACAAAGTCCTGATAATAGATACGGTGCCGTAGTGTGCTTTGGCGAGTCACAACAACCCGTCTGCGTCTATCGAAACCACTATCAGTCCGTGTCTGCCATGTGGTCAGGGCTCGAAAACATCAACCAAAAACATTACTCAGGTGCTCCGGGCCAAACTAGGTTCCTGTCTTATCAAACAAACTGAGCCTCATGTGGTGTATAATAGGCGAACTCTAAACAGCTTAGTGGTATAAGATCTTATGATCCGACGTTTTTCAAAGTCTTACGACCAATTGAATATAGGTGAAGTGCAGCGAAATTTGTGTCCGTCATCAGCTCTTCTGATTGGTATGATCCTGTGAGCTGTTGGAAGTCACTGCGACCAGCTTGTGTTAGCTTTGTAGGGTTCATTGTGTGTGTGTTCCCTGGATTGTGTGCTTGCGATATGCCTCGCTTTGTTTTGTTTGATGTGATGCATCCATATGGAGATTCCAGTTCGTCCCGGGGGCCACTGTGTCTACTGAGTTATATTCTAAATCCCGGCCAGATAGACGGGCTTCTGGCTACATCGCACTTCGGTTGCATTGATCTCCAGTTCTTCGTAGAGGAAACGGTACGTGGATGGAGAAGATGATGGGAGAGGCCCGTAAAGTTCCGCAGACTTTTGAGTGAAAGTATCTAAGCAGTTACGAATGAATATAAGCCTACGGAAGCGACGATCAGTATCCGACAAATGATTTCCCGGAATCTGCGTTTTCGAGGTTACCATTTCATATTTAAAACTGTCTATGTCCAATGCCTTTTCCTGTGGCTTCTTCGTATAGGTGATTTGTTTAAGTGAGCAATTTTTCAAGGTCAACAAATACCTCGAGTCGGAAAACAGAGCCTAGCGAAATAAAATGTCTCAAGTTACCGGAAAATGTGTGCTTGAAATGAACGACTGTTGCAGGTAGCTCTGTGGTCGGATAATTTTTGGAGCTTGCTGCAGCCTACATCATACTCGTTGACGCAACGTATGCAAGAGGGTCACTCCTGTATCCAAATTTTGTTTGCTGTCTTCTACTCGAGTAGACGGGTACGAAAACCTGTCTCCTTGCACCTCTTATTCTGAGTGATCGTGATTAAAACAATCATTACCTTCTGATGACCAGCTCGAATTTTGAAGAACGTAGTGCTTTCAGCATTGTACTCACAGTATTCCGTTGAATGGAAGTGAGACGTAAGTCTTACCATCAATTCTAGGCGATCTGTGTCCGTAGATTGGGCACTTTTTGATATCGCCCTGGAAGCATTCAGGTCATGTTTACTGGCATCGAATTTCTCCATCGCAAATGGCGAAGTATGACAGGCTGTAATCAGTCGGCCCAGGAGATTTATCATACTTTGGGGCTAGAGATGTACTTGCTTAGCTGTTCATTAAAACGTCAACCATTAAACCCAAATCTAAATAGAAAATAAGCCTGCAACTCTCAGTTGGAACTGCTCAGTGAGACTGTCGTTGCTTACGCAATACACTAACTAGAAGCTAGCTGACTAACATGCCCTTCGGGGTCCACGATATCTAGGTTGGTTAAGCGAACCTAGCTCACATGCACGACTAACAGGCACTCATCCGTCTCAACTGGGTGAAGTCAATTGTTCAACTTGGACGAGACATAAAGTTGAATCTTATCGGGTGTTTTGATGATTACAGGCAGGAAAGATACGGCTCCCTTGGTGCGTAGTGTTCAGTGAGCTTTGGACGTCCTGTAATGAACAGAAGAGATTAGTTTGTCTAGCGAACTACCACTAGGAGGTAAATGTGACTGCATTGCTTACTCTATAACGCGAGCAGCTGGGCGGTGACGCTCTTGTATAACTCACCGTCATTTTCGTATTGACTTATATCTTTTAGCTAATATCCACTGAGTATTAAACCCCAGAGAATGCGACAATTACCTGAAACGCATAAGGCCTTAGTACAGGACAGACAGACTGCAATCCGAATAGATTCCCCTGCTTCAGTATCAACAGTTAAGTTTTGGGGTGAATGAATTTATCTCGTAGCTGGATTAAAGGTTATCGCTTGCTTCGTCAGAACACGGGCGTAGCTGGATGGTCGGCTAGATTTCCCTAACCTGGGCCGACGAGCGTTCTCATTTTGCCTACATCAGGCAAAGCCATCATCGTCTCTTGCCTCCAATTGGCGCTTTAAAGCATTGGTAATAGTATTATACTATAAATCCATTGCTTTCAATTTGCCCCTCCCGGGAGCTAAAAATCTGGACGCACACGGATATACGCAACATAGTGTACTGGGCCTTGGTGTTTCGGTCGAAGTCAACGTTATAGCAGGACTTCCTTGCGGATCGCCTGGCAACCACGCCTGTGCGCTTTCTGGAGAGGCCGGCTGCTACACCGCTACAATATGCGTGCTCACCTTGGGACAAGCCTAAAGCTCTTCATCGCACAGTTGGCAAGGTTCATTATCACACCAGGACAAGCGGTCCCTAGGACACCGGCAACAAGTCAGCAGGTCACAAAGCCCACCGAATTCACTGTCCTGAGACTGCCATATCTGGGTTGAGATCCACCACCCTCGACTATCGAAGGCAGGTTGTCCGTCACAGATGTTGAGCAACCACTGCACTGCACGAGAGCACGTAGAAGAGCGCTTAGGGATGTCGCGGTCCCACTGTGCACCCTAACACACGCCGTCACACCTGTTGTGCACACCAACTGCATTTAAGTCAGACACAAAGGGGCACGGGCCAATAGGGAATCAGATACAAGGTGGAACGGCCTTGGGCACGTGCTGAGTGGAGTGACGTTGGTCACGTGGCCTTTGGCCAGGTCGGTGGCTGCCTGAAATGTCTCCACCATTCTTGTTCAATTCTACCCTCTGGGGGAACGTAATCACAATAGGAACAAGCACAAACGATAAGGAACAGGTGGATACACGTAGAACCGGTAGTGGCGAGGTTAGCAAGTGGTTGACTGTCCGTCCTGTGAATCGTCATTCGAAGTTCGTGTTGTATGAAATATCGGGGAACATGAACACCAGTTCTATGAAAAGCAAGACTACTTGCTGTTAACCTGAGATGACAGTAGGTCCGAACATTTTAAATCACGCGAAAGGTCAACAATAATACTACATAATATTTATTCCCACTAGTCATATTGTTCTGACCCCCCCCCCCCCCACTCCAACTGGCTTATAAGGCAGATCGCAGTACGCTTGTTTCTATTGCTGTCCACGTTAGCTTCATTGCGTCCTCTTTGTGCAGAAGTAAGTTTATAGATGAATGTTCTTCTCATCGTCCCCTTGGTGTTTTTCGTTAGATAGAGGTTCCTGCTAGCTAATACGTTCCCATATCTGGTTGGCTATTTGATCATTCCCCTCTGGCTTCCCGTACCTCCAGGTTTACCGCCAGTGGTTCTGGCCTTTTCCACTGATAGTACTGATATCCTTCAAGCTGTTTTTCATCATTTTCTTTCAGGCGTGATACTGATTACCTTCAAGTGTTCCGTCTTGGTAGGCTTTTGAAATGTCACCAACTGAGCCTTGCATTGGTCATTTCTTTGACATCCATATATGGTTGGATTTTTTACTCCTTCGAAATGAATCCATCTAAGTGTGACGATGATGATGATTTCGCATCGTTCTCTTTTTTCTTCGGAACTTGCGGAACGTTCTGTAGTTTGTAGGTGTGTATTTCGTCACATTAACTGGTCCGTGTGCCTGGATATTATTCTATCTCTCACTCTGAAACATTCCTTTAAAAGCTGGAGAAACTCTCATAGGGACTTGTGTCGAGTTAATTGTCTTCACAGTCTCATGCGTAGGTCTGTATACTCTTGCTCCTCTATCTTTTCCAGCCCCACGTAAGACGGACTTTTGTCTTTATAGACAATACCTGGAAATCAGCACTATTCGTAAGGTCAATCAAAACTCTGAGTGGCCAAATATGAATACCAGAAAACCTTACCCCACTACAGTCTAACGTAGAGAAATCACATGAATTAGGTGTTAGAAACAGCCATTCAACGAACGTAAGTGTTATCTGTGACCCGTCCAACATGATGTGGAACACCTGTACACTCTTTGATTTCACCTTGTGAGTGTTGAAAACAACTGCATACGAAAGCGATGAAAATGCCTCAAGTTCTGCGTATTTGCGATTACAAACAGTGTCCGATGACTCTGGGTATTCCACACGACATGCCGTATACCAAACGCAGACCAATTTAGACCCCTGTTAACCATCGCATACACGATGCACTACTTGAAGCTCCCAGATAGGTCACGTTGACTCAACTCTCGCCGTTTCTCATTCTGTACGTGTTTTGAAACACTAGAATTCCCTTCTGCCACATGTATCCGCCCTCTTGATTGACCGTATCTAAAAGCCAGCTTGATGGCCTTCTAGAAAGCGCTGTTATGAACATGTTTAAAGTGTCTAAAACATAAGCAAACCTGTTGTACTTATTGCTAAGAACATATCGCCCCGGTTCCAACCCATCCCACATTGGCCACCTTATTGGGTTTTTATAGGCTTGTGGACTTATTTCTTCAGTCTAATACGTTTGACATCTGACTTTAACCTTCTTGGAGCTCATCAGATTGGCTCTAATATCTATTGACCGTACTTCGTACTCGACTTCCAGCGACAAATAGTGGTTAGATGTCGTCTGCGGGTTCAGCTAAAATTCACCTGGGTCTCTCGTTTGTGGTGCCCTCCAACCGTGTGTGCTACACTGAGGTGGCTTACGTTTAGGGAGCGGAATTCAAGGTGTCTCATAAAGTGGATGAAAATTCTGCTCACGCAGTCCACTGCCGGTTTCGTCACTCTTGGGGCTTGTCTCTGAATCATGGCATGTTCATTTGCGATCATTTTCGGATTGCCAACTCTGGGCTGGGACTATACCAATATTCTGTCACACGGGTAAGAGTTTGTGAGTCTGTCTATTCATCTACCACCATCCTGAGGCTTAAACGCGGTTGCCAGTTCATATTCCCTATTCCACCTCTCGTTCATTCAGACAACTGGATTTGTTTTGGAAGCCTTCAAACGGATCCAGTTCAATATCCTCATGGAAAACTCAGGCTCGTAAGTTAACTCTCTGGTACAATACGTGCATACTATTCTTATCGACTCTGACCTTATTTTCTCCATGAATATCAGTAAAGCACACAAGTAGCTACGTTGTGTTTCCCTGCGAATCTTGGTACCCATATTGTCGTGAATTTCGTTCATCGCCCCAGACTCCTCTGCTCTGCTTATTCATTGTGATCCAGTGGCAGTCGTTCCATGGTTGAAACTTGCACAAAATTACAAGGTACACGTACAAGAGGTCACATGTCGTCGTTCCACTCCTGGCGGTAGTCAGTTCAGTACAACTAACTTTTATTCGCTGTTCATTGCTCAAACCTGGCTATTCTTAGTTGGCACTTTGACTTATTGGACCAACCTCCTTTAGTCGGTTTGCCACAGTCGAGTGAAGGGAATTTGAAGATATTCCCTCAGACGGTTCGAAATACATCAAACACGAAGATGAATAACAAACATTCAGTATTGTGATCACTGTCAAATGCAGCAAAAGATGTGACAGGCTATGCTCACGTGCAGGTCGTACCCACTCGAAAAGCGGAATTACGACGTGCCTGCCACATCCATTTACTGAGTGACTACATTCAGTGTCACCAGTGTGGTCGACTGGCCCCTGATACGGATCTACCGACCAACCCTGACTTATCCACCGTACGCCCGCTCCGACCACAATAGGTTGGCGCTGAGCCGAACATGGGACGTGCAAACCACTGATGCCGATGTAAACCTAAGGAATAAGATGGGCGAGCAAGCACATAGAGGGAGGCTTTTGGAGACTCATCGGCCAATTTGAGCACCAGCATCAGTTCTTCTACATCAAAGCGTTACCTCATCCATCAAGTCCTCCGATTTTCAGCGAGATACTGCTGCACTTCCCCGGATAACTTACCGTAAGAATGCTCTCTGGGGTATTTCTACCATCCCGCAATTTAGGCGCGAATGGATCGTCAAGCTGTAAACCAGTAATTGGATCGCTGCTGGTGCTGCAACGGACTTTGCACCAAATTCCAAAATACCTTTGGCACCACACAAACAGTCTGCTGACCGTCGGAATCAATGGTGGTCGTACAACTCGCCTGTTGTGCGGTCCGCCTGTATAATTCTTTTCAAGCATGTTGCACCTTGCTTTGCATACTTTGTTGCACGCTGCTCGGTGCACCACTCATTTTTTTTGCTTATACCTCAGTATTCTGATGAGTCATCACTCAAACTAGGGTTTGTTTTTCATCAAACAAGACTGTCTTCACTGATCACTCCGAAAAGCACAACAGGTCCGTCTTTTAAAACCCTCTCAACGGAATTCGCTTTGTTTCGCTGCTTTGCATAACGTAGGGAGGAAAATCCGAATTACTTTTTAAGTCTTTGTTTTTGAGTAGATATGTGTACACCATCAAGCTGGTATATGGCAGCTGGTTTTAAGGCGCTAATGGGGACGGAACTCGATGCCAAACTCCACGGTTTTTGTTCCCTGTGCAGTTCGGGCTCGATCAGAATGATCCGATGGGGACGAATGGATTAAGAGGTGTGACCTTCCTGGTATACGGGCAGTATATCATGACAGGCGCTGACTTACAAAGACGGTGCGCGGGAAGTTGGACCAATCTCTGCTAAAATTTCTGGACCGCTTGGTTGTGTGGCCATCGTTTTTTCCTGAGCTGTACAATCCAAAGGGGCGAGATGGCCCAAGTGGTTAGAGTGCGAATTTGCTGATCGGAAGGTCCGTGGTTCGAACCCGACCTCTGTCTCTCGACTTTTGCTGTCTAGGCTTGGACAACCTGGCAGTATCCCAGCCCTCGTGCAACCTTCGGGTGGCACGGCAGTTAGGCACCGAAAGGGTGCTACAGCTGGACGATTTTTTTGTACAATCCAAAGACAGAACGTGAGAAGTCCTAGTGAACGATGTTAGTTGGATGATGTTCCAGGTATGAACTGATGTATAAGAGGATAACGTCATCGTCATCGAACTATCGTCTCTCCATGTGTTTCCACGGTCAGTCCACAGTGAAGTGACCTGAGTTATCCCCTTCACTGAGTAACTGTCGTTTCTCTAAGTCATATCCTCCGTGAACTAAATAGTGCGGTAGCAAAAACTACCGATTAAGTGGGTTTTAACCGCTAGACTTTATTGAAACCGAACGCTTATTAAATGAGTTGTCCCCCTCCTCACACACATTTGCGAAGTCACTGCTCTATGCTGTAACTACGAATCGTTCAGCTGCCATGCCACACGAAGGAGGCACGAGGACCGGGATACTACCAGGTAGCCCAAGCCTAGACAGGGGTCGTCGAGAGGCAGAGGTCTGGTTCGAACCACGGACCTTCCGGTCAGTAAATTCGCGCTCTAACCATTGAGCTATCTCGCTGTAACTGCATGGAAATGTGAAGT
>NW_008751954.1:79689-84665 GCF_000715545.1 Opisthorchis viverrini
ACTCTTATTGGCATGTTATCTCATAAATATACGCAGGTATATCGGCTTGTTTGTGTGTTGCCTCGCGCGCGTTCACGTGTAGGCAATCTGTTTAGGCTGATCAACTGCAACATATGACACAAAATGGAACCCTGGTCGACAACGTACAATGGAGAACTTAACTTATTATGCACACTGGTTTTCACGAACACACAGTCACACACAGCTGTTTGTCATATCTGACGCGTGATGACAAACCAAACTATTGTTAGGGGGAGTTAGCGGTCGGTGCCCTCATCGTCAAAGATGACAGCAGTACACTGGCGCTTCAGTGTATTTCTACCCCAGAACAATAGCACCCCGTGAATAGAGAGGAGTCTTGTATCGCTGTGCAGAATTATCAAAACATGGTGCCTAAAGTTTTCAACGGTAATGAATGAAACACGTTTGTACATGCTTCAGTAAGATGCCTTCAGCTTGATTGACTAAGTATACATTGCAAACCTTACACGGCACGAGCTGGCACACGAGAGACAAACTCAGTTGGGTAGTGTAGCTCGCCACTGGATTCGGTTTCAATTCCTGTAGGGTTTCTAAATGCGTGCAATGAGAATCACGTGCATGAGAATCATGGACCGCAACTAGGAAAGAGCATAAATTCCATGGTATTCCATTTAACTCTACGCTTCTTCATTTCGCGTGTCCTGACTCGCATCCAGCAAGAATTTGAAACGGAGAACAATGCTTTCTGTGGTATACCTTGGTTGGACATGCGTAGCACATGTCTCAGCGCTTAGCTGACTTGAACGCACCGGCTTGGGGGTGTTTGGAGTATTCACATCGGAGATGCGGACTTTCGTGACCACGTCGTCACAAATACCACAAGCTACCAAGCATCGCTCATTTTGCGATAATGTATGTACTGGCTTCCTCTGTCACAACACTCTTGCAAGACAAATACTTAGGTGTTTGAACAACCTCCGTACTCTGTTTTTGTTTCAGGCGACTGGTACAAAACGCGGCAGGTTGTAGTACTATCCACTGTGCATTCTCCTAAGCTTGACAACAGACTTTTGATTGGTTGTACACCTCCAGATAGAGTGGGTGTCGAGGCTTGAGGACTGATCTGGAGATTCCTGAAGATGTCGGCACCATGTGACGAGCAGATGCTGCACGCAAAACCGATGCATGACGAACGGAGTCATCAGTCCTAAGTGCTGGGCCTACAAGGAGAGAGTTATTAATGGGGTGGGGAGAGGGGGAAGAAAAAGTATGTGAAGGAGAAAGAAGGGAGGCGTCAGCAGTAGCCTGTTTTCGCTTACCCGCCCTGCTGTATGCAGCAAGTAAGGCGACCCAGCTGATGGCACCACGCGACGGCCGATGTGGCATGAGAATATTGTTAGGTGTGTGGGTCATGGTTGTACGAGGGCTGGGATACTGACAGGGCGCCCACACCTAGACAGGAGGACAATTAGGGTCCTCAACCAAAGCCTTTGGCTCAAAAGCATAACCGCAAGACAGCGGTGTTTGGCGGGGAAATGCAAATGCATTACCTTTTCTACGGAACAAGTCGCCATACACGTTCCAACCCCCAACCTGGAGGGCCAGGAGACTGTGTTCCAGGTAGGGGCCACGAGATCCTCACTGCGACTGGCGGGAGACATTGCAAGGTATGGTTGCTGATCAATGCTAAATGTGTTCTTGTCAGTTTCTACTTAGATTGTCTGATTGAGCGTATGGAGGTGTAGGCACCTCGGAATGACTGCGGTAAGCTACAAATAAGTCCTTTTTCCGTCTACCTTTATTCCTTCCCTCATACTAAGGCTTCTGGATAAATCACGCTGCACGACAGCGGAGCATTAGTGTTGAACACCGACGTCATGCTGTCCATGATGATCACACAACTGGAGAAGTCGCTCACAGCCGTCTGTACCGTCTGTCTCCTGCAAGGATCACAATGTCAGTGCGTCTTGCTTGACGAATGAGCCCGGATAACTCTCGATAGAGTGCCCGTCCTGGCGTCACAACTTCAGCTCGTTGGGGTACACGCCGACACTACAAACGTGCACCGTATTGTTAGGACGGTCAGTTCCTAATGAACCATTCGATCTTCATTAATATTTAGTTAACATTTCATTTCACCTCTGTTGTAGCCAACTTAGCCACAGCTCTATTATTTGAACTGGTTCATCCTCAATAGAGCCTGTCTACATCCGGTCTTCCTTGTCTTATTTCTTGTGATTCACCCACTCAAATACTTAGACTACAACCACCTAGTTACCACACAGTCACAAGACATTTTTACGTGGTGTTGATTTCGATTGAGCTATATAACTGGAAGGTGCAAAGACCAATGTTCACTGGAATCCAATCCAGCAATGTGCTGAGCTCTGTGGCCAAACGGAATTCCCATGTCTATGACCATCGCTTCTGGATCGCCGGACACATGGAGGGAGAAATGTGGAAGCGGTGAGTTCGTTCTTGCTGTTTGGAGATGCACAATCCCAGTTGAGTCTTGCGTGCGTGATTTAGAGACAGACCACATATTGATTCAGCGAACGTTAATTATTTGCCAATTTGATGGGAGCACGGACGTTGAAAGCTTTTATGTAGAAAGGATGCAGCGGATTTTGCAAGGTGTTCTGTTGACCGTGCATAAGGCGCATCGGTCAAACAACCGACAATTAAGAAAACAAGTTTTGTCTATTTGGTGAGGACGAGTCATGGAGGGACATCAGTAGAGAAATAACTTNCTTGTCGATCTGGAATACGCAGATGACATCATTGTCATTCCCAAGAGGAAGAGAAGGCGCAGATGTTTTTGGATGAACTGACCGAAGTCATCCTGTCCTTTGGTGTGCACTTTGCACCCACAAGTGGTAAGGTCATGCTCCTGGACATGCAGTCACTGAACACATCACTTACAATCCAGAGGAAGCACTCGAAGTTGTGGAGCGTTTTACGTATCTTGGAAGTTGTATTAGTTCTGACTGTAGTGTGACAGATGAGATGAATGCACGAATCTGCAAGGCTGGGGTCGCGTATGCTAATTTGAGACACCTATGGCATCAGAGTGGTGTATCCCTGAATCTCCAGGAACATGTGTAACAAGCTGCAGTGCGGACTGTTTTGTTCTATGGTTGTCAGACTTGGCCTATTCGAGCGGCGGAACTAAGACGCCTTCGGGGGCTCGACAACCGATGTCTCAGAACCATAGCTCGGCGTATTCGTAACGAGGCAGTTAGGAAGCGAGTTTTTGGTTTTGCAACGGGTACCTCCATTGAAGAATGTGTCTAGCAGCAGAAGCCGCGTTGGTTGGGACATGTGTTACGTACGCCTAACCGTTGCTTGCCCGAAGAAAGCGCTGTTTTCCATGCCCAACTCAGAGTGGCGTAAACAGAAAGGTGGTCAACTCTGGACTTGGCAGAGGAGTATGAAGGAGATCACGAAACGCTTGGGTTCTGTCGATGCTACTCGCCTTCCAGGATGGCGACCGTGTGATCTTCACTGTGCCTGGTTGGAGACACTTAAGAATATGGCTGCCAACCGATGTCAGTGGCGTTCTTGTTGTCAGTTTCTATCCAGATTGCCTGAGTGAATGTCTGGAGGTGTAGGCACCCCGTTATGCTTGTGACAAACTAGTAGTAAGTTCCTTCCCCGTCCGCCTTTATTATTTTCTTCACAATAAGGCTTTCAAATAACAGCTTTCAAACACCAGTGAAACATCGGTGTTGATGTGACGTCATACTGTCGATGATGATGGCGACAATATTCGTCATAAATTAGCTTGCAGCGATTTTGATGGCGAAAGATCCCTGGATTCTGTGTGGTAGCTGGGGAGTTAATCTCTGACACCAGTCATCAAAGGTCGCTTCGTTAGTGACATGTCTATTCAACCAATGACCATGCACTCCAATCACAGGTGTTGAAATGTGCTACTGTGTGTCGAGGGACTTCTAAGAATAAATTCTCTTTCTGATTAGTGATGGAACAGTAGTGGATGCATTTAAACAATCCTCGCTTCTAAATCCTGCTTGCAAGCCCTGCCTCCTAGATTTGTCAGAATCGATCAGCATGTCACGCAACGTGGGAATGGTAAGTTGGTTGGAAAAGGGTTTAGAAAGTCACCTGCATGTCACCGTCATGCGACAGATCCTAACATATCCACCGGATGAGACCCCGCGCTTTCTAAAACTTTCGGTAAGTGTTAGCGCTCAAGAATTATACAACACATACGCATTTAGAAGCGGTCACATGCGCCATTACTCATACTGCTATTATGTACTACTTGTGTGAATTACCCACTTGCTCATCTATATCCCCATTGAATACACATTTGTGTCCTGTATCCGTTTTAGAAAGTACAAAGATATGAAGGGACCGTACTACTTCCCCCTCGCATGGATTGCCGAGGTAGGTTCATGCTTCCACTCTTCAAAACAGATTTCTCTCGTATCCCTCCGAAAACAGTGACCCTTTACCCTCTCCGCACCAATGGGTCCTTGTGTTACAAACAAAACGACATCAGAGTGACGCATACTGCTAGACCATCGAATTAGATAAAACAAAGTTGGAGCTTGGTTTATACAGAGTACTGTTGATTTTAAAAAAAACATTAGCTTAAAATGATAAACAAACCTGGATGGTATGCGTCAGCAACGCGTGGTTCAGTTGGATTACAAACGTACAAACAACCCGAGCTAGACATGTTCAAACACGTAAGGCAGTCACGCGTGCACAGCTTCGGTCATTATTGACCTGTTGGCCTCAAGGTCAAGCAAGATAAGTTGCTTGCTTGCGTTTGTAAACATGTGCTCGTCTACCATTTCTAGGTACACATCCCGATTAAAAACCGAGTAATCAAGCCTTAAGGCATGGCTCCTACCTCGTGTTCTTTGCTTTTCCACCCGCTTTCGGTGGAGGTCATTGTTGCTTTGATTGTGGTCGACAGGCTCAACCTTGTGAAAAATGAATCATCATTATCATCACAGCATGAA
>NW_008751954.1:84908-102142 GCF_000715545.1 Opisthorchis viverrini
CGGTCGCCATCCTGGAAGGCGAGTAGCATCGACAGAACCCAAGCGTTTCGTGATCTCCTTCATACTCCTCTGCCAAGTCCAGAGTTGGCCACCTCCCTGTTTACGCTACTCTGAGTTGGGCACGGAATGAATGAATGAACGAATGCCATATCCTGTGCCCCATTCAAACTCTTCTTCCCCCGTGAATTTTCCAACAGATTGCGGTGGCGGACAAGAAGTCGGTTGACATGTTGGCCGACATGGTCCTGGCACCACGAAAGAAAGTGCCTCTCATTCTGACCATTATTGGTGCTATTTCCACAGTCTTGGCGGTCACGTTGATTGTAATTCTTGTGGCGTGTGTACGTACACGAAGCATTTCCCATCGTGCCAAGCGAAACGGTACCGTTAGTCCTGCGTCTCCAGTCATCACCACAACATGCACGAAAGAGAGCCACATTGACACATACACTTCGGTCACATCACCTTGGTCCAGTACCAAGCCTAGAGCTCCGGAAACTCAGGTATGTTCGCGTTTGCCACATTCATTCATGATATACTCTTACGATGTTGAATAACCTTCAGTCGAACGGGTAGTATGTTGCGAATTGAGAGGCTGGAGCAATATATTTGCCTCTGGTAGGTTGTTTGGTTCAGCATGCTGATCCAAGTCAGTCAGCTGTTTCGTGGCACACAATACCGTGCTCTCTATTGGGACTTCAAAACAACTTTTGTCAACAACGTAGCTTCAATTTCACATTCGTAACTCTCTCCTGAGGAAATTCCAGCAGTCCGCCCAGGTTGATCCTTGGTGGTGTCAGACCCAGTCACAAGTGAACCCCGCAGCTCTGGTATATCTGTCGTGAGCCCTAGCTTACCATGACTGAAAACCTGGCGACATACTCCAAGCATTCGCTATTGAGTTGGTAGCTCACAGGTAGTGTGGATGATCGTTGGTTAGTCCACCGAGCTAGGCAATTCGATTGCAAACGTTTCATCATCAGTGAGCAGAATGAAGCATAACGGTCCACAAGCAGAGACGCTTGGCAGGCCTCACATTTCGACTGGGATTCTGTCGACTGATTCTGTACAACAATGTCCCCAGTACTCTTGTAAATGTTTTTGGGCATGTAGAGGTGACTTGGTGTGGATGCTATTCTAGAGTCGATTGACGATATGTGATGCTCTACGGACACGACGCAAGTGATGGTAGACTGGGACAGAAAGTTCAGTGGCACAATACTTTTAAACCAGGAAGAACCTACTGTTAGGTTTTCTAGCCTTATTTGCGGAAATCTTTCTCAGTTTTACGCGTCGCCGTGATAACCTATGAACCCTTGGTAGCATAGATGTAGTTAAATGTTTTTATTGAGTTCGGCAGAAGACTAGCTGATCTGTCTCCCGAAAAAGGTTTTGTGCGTTGTCTTCACCCTCCAGATGTTTGTTCCGTTTGATTGCAAGATGAGCTTGTTATGATGATTCTTTAGTGTAGAAATTTCAGCTCTAACAAGGGTAAACTGCCGATTCTCTTTTTCCTTGTCCCCATACTTGCATACTCATTCCTTACAGTGAGAGTTTTATGTGCACAGTCGGATGATAAAATAAGGTTTTGACGGCGTAGTGGAACTCATCACCCAATCGCTCACTGATGAATTCCACACGGTTGAAGGTGAAACGTTTGTAGCTAAATTGCCGAGCTCGGTGAGCAGATCATCAGCCATTTGATCTACAACAAACCACCAATATTTCGGCTTGTTGCCGGCCCGTATCTAACTTTCACAAGAATAATCTCCCTTGAGAAAGTTCTTTGCCCAACTGCACACTTTGGCAGTTTTGTTCTTAGAATCTCAGTCCTAAAGATGAATGTCTTTAGTTAAACGAAAGAAAGATTTTGAAGTCTAGCTGGTCTATAGAATTCTTGTCTCTTTGGTCAATCGCCTCAGTCATCTCGCTTAGCGCCAAAAAGCGATAAGTTTTGAATGTACTCTTTCACAAATCCATGTTCTGGAGGCTATGAGAGATTAGACTGAGAATTTCTCACTTGTGCGACTGACACCTCTGCTATTGGTTACAAAGCCTGCTTTCTGTCCTGTATATAGTCAAGGACGATGACCGCACTTTTAGCATATCTTATCATCAGTCGTTCCCCTACAACCGGCTAGGTTGTTTGTCGGTCAGCGGAGAGTCTAACATATTTATGTCAACAATTCGTAACACTCCAACACCTTTTTGCGTCACGCTTTCCGTGTCGAAGGAGCCTCACTTTGCGATTTCCGTTTGTGCACCTCGTGCTTCCACACATAGTTGTCTTTTCATGTAGCATGTCTACGATGTTACAGTTCGACGTTTCGGTTGCTGTGATCAACCTTTCTACAGTCAACGGATCGTAGAAATCCCTCTAACAGGTTGCCCGCGGCAACCGAAGTGTCGGATTATAAAACTTTTTTTGATTGTTTAAGTGTACACGAACCAAAGGCTGTCGGTAAATCATCTTATCTCGTTCTGTGACTCGTGGAATAAGAGTGATAATCCGCTTAACACCAAAACTCCAAGCCCAAAAAGTCGCCTTAGACGGCTGAAATTGTTTTAGTGCAACCCACATTCTATCATTTTTTAGGACTGCTGTATTTGGAACAATCATGTCTGTAGATGTGACTGTTTTCAAGTCTCAATACCACAGCCGAGTTCGCATCTAGGCGCCAGCGGTATGAATCACAGCTTTCTGTGCGTGTCGTTTTGTGAAGGCTAATCTTCCTTTATCAACAGACCACACACATCGATACAACTAAGTTGGTCAGTTTAATTCAAGTTGCTCCCAAGAAATTAGAGATAGTATAACGGGATCAGTGTTACCACCAGTTGCTACCTGGAGGTGAGATGGTTCAGTGGTTAGAGCGCGAATTTACTGACCGTGACCCGAACCCGACCTCTGAATCTCGACTCCCCCTGTGTAGATTTGGGCAACTTAGCCAAGCCCTCGTGCTTCCTTCGGGTAGCATGGCAGCTAGGCACCGCAAGGGCGCTACAGCTGAACGATTAATGATTGATTTATGACCTACAGTGCAGACCGAAACCGTGTAGCAAGAATCAAAGAATCGTATATCGGAAGCGTGGTGAAAAATCACATGCTCACTTCCTATATTTCTTACAAAGAATTTCCGCATGTTCTCCGGATGATTAGACCCATCGTAACGGGCGAACGGTATCTTCGAGTGACGCGTAATACCAGAACCTCCGAATAGGCAAAACAAAGTCGGAACTGGGCTTCTATACGGTACTATTAGTGTTAGACAAATTTGCAAATTATAGAAACCTCGACAGTAGATACGCGTCCAAAACAAATGGTCCACTTGGACAACAAAAGTACAAACCAAGGAAGCAAACAGGCTCCCACGTGCGACAGTCACACGTGCAAAGTCGGCTACAAATGGCCAGATGACCTCAAGGCCAAATGAGTGAGATGGTAAGGACAAACAAACGTCAGTTCATATATACACACTAAACACAAAAGTGGAGCGGGGGTTACAAATGGGGACAGAATAAACGTGGGAATTTCATTGTCAACGTAATAGATGATACCCATAACCACTAATATTACGGTTTTTGATAGCGATATGGGGAGATTTCGTAATTTGGAAACCGGTTTTTGAGTGTCATTTATCACCCGAATTCACGATTCTGCCGAAACTCAACATGAACCACTCCCGATCTAATCCAACCAGTATTCCTCACTCAAACGGCTAACAACACGGATAAACTAGTCTGTCTGTCTGACCGAACGATTCAGGTCTTTTCTGCAGGGCTTGTTCCCGTTCAAAGCCATTCCAGGCGTCGTTGAGTGACCATCTGGAAGAATAAGCCGTATAGTGGAACACAGAAATGAAAACTCATTTCTCTCGATGAAGTAATTTGATTAAATGTATCCATGTCTGACTGAGACGGGTAGGGCAACTGCTTTTCAAAGCTTATCAAATGAGGAACTACTCTCCTTGCTGCATTCTGACCTTTCTGAAAGGGAGATTTTTTGTGAAAACCGCCGCACAGCTGTGGGACGCACATTCGTGCGCCATCTCACTAAACAACCTCACGCCAAATAACAACGGTTGGCAGACCTTGTTCGCTTCATAAAGTCTACGGACATACTGAATTGCGGTAAAGAAGCAAGCTCACATTTAGGTCATCCTAATCCGTACATAGTAGTTTGCCATTATGAGCGATGTAAAAAAGCAAGGCAACTGCCCTCAAGGAAACAGTTCCAGCGAAGAACAAAATTTCTACTGTAGGGTGTCCCGCCGAGAAAGCAAATAAAGATGTCTTATGAGAACCATCTGCACTCCCTTCACTACGTGGTGTGCTTTCTCATTTCTGCTCTTCTGGTAGCGAAGACTTCCACGTTTATCTATGACTGTCAGAGCAAGTGTCTAGAAAACCAGCAGAGGAAAATAGAAGCGTGCTACTGGCGAGGTATGGTTAACTGATCTAACCATGTTAACCCGATGGACTGAAGATAAACTCAGTACGACTGGTTTGTCATCGGTCACAGCTTCGATCACTATCACTCACTTATATAAACTGGGGGTGAGATAGCCCAAGTGGTTAGAGCGTGAATTTACTGACCGGAACTTCCGTGGTTCGAACCCGACCTCTGCCACTCGACTTCCCCTGTCTAGGCTTGGGCAACCTGGCAGTATCCTAGCCCTCGTGCAACCTTCGGGTGGCATGGCAGCTAGGCACCGAATGGCTTCATCAGCTGAATGATTTTTTTATAAAATGAAAGCGTAGGACAGGGTTGTTCAGCTTCCGCATTTTGGGGTTAACTGAATTCATGGATTTCGCTCTACATTGTTCCTTTGACAAAATAGCCCAAGATTAGTTTCACCACCCGGCTTCGCGCTTCCCTCTACGGATACCGTCTGTGTATGTGTACTGGATAGATATAACATTCAACCCAGTCGGCATAAAAGCGGCGTTCCGTATTCGCACAATGTAACTGAATCTTCGAAAGCTATGACGTGTCCCTGATGGACACTGAAGCAATCAGGCAATTGAATTCAGAGTAGCATCCAAACCTTTGAACTCCATTTAGGCATCCTGGGGTCTCAGCGATGCTGGGAAATTTTTCCACCAGACTTTTCAGCCAGAAGTATGGTCGCTTCAGTGGACAATGAAACTTGGTTAGCTGCAAAAATATGAGCGTATTTTAGGATGGCCTTTGGTTTGAGCATATGCGCAACAAAATGCAACATTTTGGCGCCAAAAGTTTTACTCCACTCGTAAAGGTTTTACGGCTAAGACCATTGTGCAGCTAATGGGCCCCCATAAAAGCATCTCTCACTCGGCTCTCGCGCTAAGCTAGAGACCCGAGACTGTGAGACCATCCATCCGCTTTGTATGATTAGAAGTTCATTCTTCGCATTGCGCCTGTGATGCTTGTTCGCGCATGCAGCATTTAGCTGTCATCCTCGAAATAGGCTAATCTGAGTCTGTATTCAGGTTACCAACGTACGTTTCTTCCCGGACGTTAATACGGTGCCTACTGACAAACTGTGAACAATTATCATGTATGCATTGAAATAATGGTTCCTTGTATAATGCGAAATCGTTTCGGAAAAGCTATCGGTAAGCAATGAAACGAATGATCTTGTTTGGCACTACTTGTTGGGGGAACGACTGAACTGCGGTAAATAGTGCTCTTCTTCGTCAGCAAATGCTATACTTATCGGCCACACCCAGTATTCTTCATGTATCTATTATTCACAAATGGGTTTTTGAGACTGGACTCCCGTGGATACCTGCTCTAGTTAGTTCGACAGTGAAAAAAACATCCCTGTTGGAGCTTGTGTTATCCAGCCAATCTCTGAATCTTACGACTTCTATGCACTGGCTTCTGCTCGTGAGAATGTCGATGTTGCTGTTTGCTCCGCGTGGCACAATAGCATCTGCTGTGACTCACCATTGAGACTGCAGAATAGCGTAGCGGTCACCCTCTTGTTCATTCAGCCCAGTTCGCCTAACCGCGACTGCCTCAGACAGTAGCAGTGAGGTTGTGGTCGGTCACTGTCATCACGTAGGCCGCCGTTACGCTAAGACAGCTACGCGATTGCGTCGACTCTTGTATGGGTATCGCTTGTTCCGGGGGCCACACAGCGGTGATTGGCTTATCGCGCCCCTCGACAAAGTTTGGCGTTTCAAGTTTAGCGCGTTCACACCGAGCTAATGAATTCTCTTTTGCTTGAATCCGATTTACTGTGAATAGGACCGCGAATCAAGCATTCTTCCATGGAACTTCAAGTAATTTCAAGCCGATTGGAATCATCAAACTGACAACTTGATTTTAATATCTGATCGTTCTCCTCTACTCCTTATTTCACTTACTTTGTTGTCATTTCATCACCGTGCCTCAAATATCACTATTCCCGTATTCCATCACCTATCGAACATTCATCGCTTCCTTTCAAGGTCACTGAGGCCAAGCCTTTGCTACACTCTCCGTCCCACAACGACCCAACGGCCCCAGTTGCTTAGGGTTTGACGAGGTCGGCGCACGCGCGCCACCTCTGCCGTAGGCAAGTTCCCTTTTTACACACCGGTGTGAGAGTACCAGTTATGTGTCTGTGTGTCACACTGCCCGTGTGCGTGTTCAAGCACTAATTTGCCTAACTAATTGTGCGAGGGGATCAACCTGATTCAGTGACTATCCGAATTGGGTGATGATTGCGCTTTGTGATTGTTTATCTGGCATTCGCTCCTCCCCTAACACTGTTTTTTTCTCATTCCAGGTATGATCCAATTCCAAGCTGTAGGCACCATGCTATTGTTCATCGACTTCATCCTCCCTACCTGTCACTTCTACTCATGCGAAAACCCGTACCCGGGGAAGATTTGGAAAGTTTTTACTCCTGTTATTGTATTTTTCTCGCTATTCTTTTGATGCCACTTTTTGTGTCCGATTTGTTATACACAACCACGACCTCCGCTTCGTCTTCAACCTTCAATAACCTTGTTATGCTTGTTTTATTATTCAATCACCACCCCTGCCCGTGTGGATTCCGTGTACGTCACGGATACCCGCACTCTCTGCCACCGTGACAATTTGTCCAATGGAACGCTTGCAGTGATTGTCTCGAATTGATTGTTTTTGATTACGACAATTCTGATCAGACACGACTGACTTTTCCGTATTCGTTTTTTGTGTGCCTGTTGTATAGATCAACTGATCTTCACTGTCACCACGTACATTTTCCTACTTGCTTGCCTAACTACTTGCGTTTTGTCCACTTTATGAGCTCCCCTTTGCTTTTTTGATTCCCTTCACACCAACTCGGGAAATTGAAATAGAGAATAGTTTGTACACGGAATGTTGAGTTATTTATTCCACTCGTTCTTCCTAATAAGGGCCGGACCTTCGTTCCGTCCGGATATGTAAATTCAGGGCTGACATTTGAATGATTGGACCATTTCATCTGGACGCTACAGGGTGCACTACAACAACGATGGTGTAAGTATTTCGTCAAATATGTACTTGAGCCGTTCCAGCACCCTTTTTAGAGCGTGCCGAGATTGATCTCACGTGTACCGTAACCAGTTTCCCAGAATCCCAGTGACAATTTTATCGTCTCTCAGTGCGAAATGAGAGCCGGAAACCCCTCGCGTTCGTGCAAAATGGCACACCTATGTGGAGTCCGAGCCGGCCACTCAGCTCCTGGAACCCATGGTGCGTTGACATCGCTTTCCGGACTTGTCCGTTCGCAGGTTAGGTAATGTCATATTATGTTTGAGTTGAACCGCGTATTCACCAACCTGAATGCTCTGTATATGGTGTTAACCTAAAGGAATGGACGGGAGAGATCAGCTCTCGAGCCATTAGTATAGTATGTCTTCACTAATGAGGAGAGGACTGACTATTTGAAATGTACGACGTACGCAGCGGTTGACCACGGTGGCTTGCACTCGGGCACACGTGATTAACCAATTTTAGTAAATCAGCACAAGAGTGTTCACGGAGACCGACTTCTGGCAACGTTGTGGGTTTAGCAGTGGAATTCCTGTGGATGATCCACGCAAGAATCATAAAATGATATACCAGGAATAAACACGATACAACAAAATGTGTTCCATGCAGAATACGGGTAAAATGTAGATGAAAACCAAGAAGGCAAGCTTGGGACCCAAGTTGTATAAAGCTGCAATGGATTTAGTTGTTGGTATCTGCCCTGGCAACAACGAGTGCTCGGGTTGGTTATAGGCAATTGGTCTGCGCAACGGTAGTCACAGAAAGTTATTTGTAAGGCACTTGAAGTTGGCGATTTGTCGGCTGTCATATAGTATACATACGATAGCATAAAATAGTGCAACATATAATACAGAATAACGCAGTGCAACCCAAACCAAGGGTGTCTCCACTGATGACACCGGCCTGTTCAAACACGTATCGGTCACTTGAAAGTGAGGCAAACGGTCTCGTCTATCCAAACCGGTCAACATTAGACGTCGGTCGACAGATACGTCAATGATCGATTAGTTGTGACAATCCCAGGGCGAGTCGTTCGGCTCGTCAGTAAGCGAAATCAGGCGACTCCTTTTCCTGTTGGTAATGTTCTCCTGTCTGATGACGGGCGATATGATGTATACGCCTGAACATTGATTTATCGCCCTCGATATTGGCAGGCATCTCCGCTGCTAGGTACTCTTGTGGAGTCTGCCAGAATCGCCACGTTCACTGCAACCTCTGTGCACAGGCCCTTCGGAGCTTCCAGTCGGTCCCATTTACACACGGGGTTTGGAAGGATGTCAACAGAACCGATAGGATCGTAGTTCTTCGAAATCTCATTTAGATGGTACACAAATAACGTTGTGGATGAAACATCGGGTTTTGTTTGAATACTGTCCTCATCACAGTGTTACCCTATGGGCATATGAGTAAAACCTTCACAGTTGCACACCAACTGCAGGGCCGTTTGGCACATGACTAGAAGTGAACTGCGGCAGCACCTAGCCCGAAAGTTAACCTCAATTTGCGCCTAGTTGTCTTCTATATCGATTGTCTGTAGTTTGAACGCTAGTGAATGCGGCTTGTAGCAGTTGACCCGTGCATTTTATCGGGTGAGTCGGAGCACGCAGGTTGTTGAACAATGTGTGGTAAGAATCACGTGCTTTTCATGAACTCCCGCTGAGCTTGTGCACAGGGGATGCCGTCTCTTCCGTTTAGTTAAGGCCTTAGAATTCAACTGATAGTCATACTATCATCAGTCTTTTCGACTCCACTTGTTACTCACACAGTCCGCATATATCTAGTTGACGGTAACCACAGACACGAAGTTCACCTCATCACTGAAGAAAAAAGTTTGGAACGCAACAGCTGTGATACCTTTATCGCACGATTCTTTCATAAAATCGAAAAAAAGCGTCCAATTGGGTAGTATAGTACTCAAAACGAATGCTAACAAACCATTCCCTCAGTCGAGCAATCGGCCACCTCTGAGCTGCTATCTAGTTTAGGCTTGATCGTTGACGTATGCCACACAGACCGGTTGATCCAAGCCTCACCTTGGTTAGAAAATATTCGAAACGAGTCAACAACATGGTCGACTAGAAAACGCGATTGGCAAGTTGGCTGATCTGTTGCTTAGTTTATAGTGTTATGAATAACCAAACGGTTACTGCGTTGAAACAAAATGGATGAATTTGTGTTCGCTTCTCGAAGTTATTTCGTGAAAAACCGTTTGAGGCTGATGGTCATAATCGCTTATTTCGTAGTGACAAAACCGTGCGTCGTAAGTAAGATCGCTAATTTTCAGTCCATCTGGAGTGAGTTTCCCAAATCGTCCGTAATTTCTCGCTTGTAACCCTGATAGTGAAGATCTTTGATTGTGAAGGAAACTACTCACAAGGTTGCTGAAAACTCTTCGACAGCCCACGACCGGATTCGCCATTCTTGGGGCTCATCAGGTTGGCGCAGTCTCCGAGTTTCCGTCAACCTTATGATCTTTGATTGTGGTTTACTACCGAATTTGGTTCTGACTGCTGCGATTGCTGCTATTGGCGCGTGATATTTCATACGATACGGTATTCGAGATACCGCGGTATATATTTTTTTTCATGACGGAACACTACCTGCGTAATTTTGACTACTTTGACTGGGGTGTGCCTGCGTGTGTTGTGTCGCCTGCAATGCGTCATTGTTGAGATTCTAGCTTGACCTCTGGCCACTGTGTCTATTACTGTGTGCAGTAGATAGACGGGATGCTGGCTTTATCACTGCGGTTGACGCAGTTCAGCTGTGCTTATCTCTAGTGTTTCAGCGCTAGTCCGTTCCGTGAGCGACTTTAGTCCTGGCTGAGCTATACGTGTGCGGTCGAAGTTCATTTCCTCCATTTGAACGGCCACTTCACTTCTGCATGTAGCATTTTCAGATGCATAAAGCATGTTCCATCTTCAGGGTTCCTCGTTCAGGTAGCCATCAGCACAACTACCATGCGCGCTGCAATCGCCGTGGCTCAGCATCCCATAGCAAAGCAATTTGAGAACTGTACTCGACGGATATGATCCCTACAACCTAAAGCCTGGTCGAAGCTCGCGCAAGAGCAAGCGACAAACAGTCTAATGGTGTATCCTATTCCACGATATTTTCTTAGTAGTGATTCCACCTAAATGGCTCACTTCAGAGCGAGAAAAGTTGACATCCTACCAGAAGGTAATGCACTCACATGTTGGCAATGTGTCTGAATATTGTAACCTCGGATTCCTTGATTGACTGTTAATCGGGTGGCAGTTGATCTGTTTACCGACCTTGTCACCTAACTTACTAACATGTCACGAATCGAGTAGAGATCGTCAGTGCGCGCATTGGATGATCTGTCGCGACAAGTCCGGCAATATTCAGCGAAATCAAATTAGGCGTGTGCACGCAAATGAAAAATAAGCAGGGGGTCATTTTGCTACTTTTACCCGAAAACTACCCATCTGCTTGAGAACCACCGCACAGATCACAGCCTCTAGTCCTAGCCTTGTAATCCTGTTTTATCTATTCAGTATTGCGTCCAGACCAAATCAGATGAGGCCAAGCGCAACACAGTTCCATCCTGTCCTTTCTAGGCTTATCGAAAATGGCAGTGACCACTGGAAGCATTTAGTGGTTCGTTTACCATCACTTCAGGTCCCCGATTGTGAGTCAGCAGTTGTCCAAATCAACGTAAATTGAGCCTAATTTAGCTGGATCATGAGAGCCGATCACGCAGCATGTTTGGCAAAACGAAACATTTTCGATAATATGCAAGAAGTATTGAAGTATTGAGCTATTAGTCCACCTACATTTTTCCACCAACGATTGAGCTATTAGTCCACCTACATTTTTCCGTATCCCACCAACACCCAGTATGTTAGTTATTTTTTAATTTTCGTACTCAATTTAGTATCAGCATGCTTCTATATCCGAGTCAATGAAAAGACACCTTCACTCTTAGACTCGTTAAGTATGATTTTCAACTTCATACCTTCTGCAAGTTGGCGGTATAACGATATCATTCTGAATGTTCATTTACAGAAGGAAAGAGGGCACATGTGATGAAGCAATTTTGGAGTGAGCGTGTCTCGGATCTTTTCCAGATAAGCCCCTCCACTTTTTGCCAACACCAAATTAGTGTACGCATACAGCCTTGACCTATTTTTGATGAAAACAATTCCTTATCCGCATCTAGGCTCATTTTGTGCAAAAATTTTCTCCGTTCGGACGTAAAACCTTAAATAAACTTTCTGATGCTTTCAACTCTCGTCCATGACATGCATACGGCAATACGTTATTTGCAAAGCCACGCAGTGATCCATCAGCAACGTTTATGCAACAATGGCCACCAAATGACACTTTCAAATGTTTCTGACAGGTAGAGGTGTAATGCGCGACAATGTCGGCAAGAGATCGGTCTTCGAAAGGGAACTTGGCTGGAGCGGCCAAGGATGGAGTTTAGGACAGTAATTCTATTCATTTATTGCTGGTCCAAAAATTTGGCATGAATCAAATTCTGCTCAGAGGTTTTATCTATTATCCACACGACCGCTGTTGACCGGAAGAACCTTCTTCGCGAAGTTTGGGCCTGGTGGCTTTTGCAGACTCCGACGCTTAATCATACCGAAAACTGTGGATCGAACGATTGGAGCTCACTCAGAAACCATCGAGTCTCTTTGGCATGTCTACAAGATGCAGAATAAACGGCGATGCGGCACACACTGAGCTTTAGTGGCCAGCTACTTGTGTGAGTTCGTTTCGAGGCAAAGGTACCGAAAAATGGACTTTTTTCGTGCAAATTATTAATGCCATGTTCCTATTTTCACCCTCTTCAATAAACACTAAAAGTACAGATTTCATATCCAGCCAATCGAACCCAAACCACACGAAAGGCGCTGTTTTGGGTGATTTCCAACTGTAATATACAAGGTGTCTTCGTATTCGAATGTCAGAATACATAGGTACTTACGGAGCATGGATGTATTGGGATTGCTGTAAATTGGCTTTTTATGCAGAAGAATGGCATTGTACGTTTAAGTAGCACTGATACTCATTCAGTCCAGTGGAAAATTTTGTGTACTTTTGGGCTAACGGACACACATGATCCAAATTGTCAAGCATTACTTACAAACGAACAAAGTTTTTGACTGGTTATTTATCATTAAGTTTCTTATTACACAGTAGGTCTTTTTATCTACTAATCCATATTCAGTCTGTAGTTGTCAGGCAGCTGATATTAGTCCTAAATATCATATCATAAAATATGTTCTCCGGGAGACGAAAATATGTAATCATGTATTTGTTCGGAGGGAAGATGAGGGTAGTCGGATGACGTATTCAGTCGTGGACAGTGGATCTAACCGTCAAACATCTCATTCAATGGAACACAGAACTTTGCGCCAGAAAGGCACAAAAGCCATCTGGTGTCCAATCGACTGGGATTCTCATGAGGCAACCAAGAACACTCGAGTTGTTTGATTCACATTTTACGCATACTTTTACCAAGTGTTGAAGGTGTAATGAATTTTTAATGCAAATCGGAAGTTGCTGTACCAAATTTTACTCGTACTGAACTCCAAAAGCCGACCAAAATGACCCGAAAAAAAGTAATAATAAGGGATATGTGTGAGGTTACAGATACCGCAATAATGAATGCTCAGAGAGCAAAAACATACTGCCGGTGCGCATGTTCAAACTAGCAAGGACTTCGTAACACACTACTCATAGGGTTGCTGAAAATTCTTCGACAGACCACGACCTGTTTGCCCTCCTTGGGGCTCATCAGGTAGGCGCAGTTCCCGAGTTTCCGTCAACCTTATGTTCTACTTGAGACCAAAGTGCACGAAATTAGTGAATATACACTCATTCGCAAACTAATTTGGTTTTTCGAGAGATTCACCTAGAACCCAGCTAGAAACATCACAAACGAGAGATTCAGCTGGGTTCCAGGTGAGTCTCTCGCAAAACCAAATTAGTTTGCGAATGAGCATACTTCGCTAGAAAGGACTTTTTGCGAGCGGGAAGTTACCAGGACTTCGTATGTGGTCAACTGATAGAATGCACGAATCTGAGTAGCGTCTGTCAACATTATCATTTTTGCAAGCGTGATCTGACCAGCTGCAGCTTCAGTTTCATCTTGCATTGGCAACAGATAATTGGGTAGTGGGTGGAGGTGCGAATGTTCATTTTGTACGTACCCCTGACCTGTTATTGTGCCTTGAGTCTCCAACTGGCTCTTTCGCCAGTCCGGTGAGCATCAATATTCAGCGATTGGATTGTGTACAGCAGTTGAGGAATTCCAGGTTACACTTCGTGAAATGGAAACTTTTTTGCTCCGTATCAATGTCTAGGAATATATTGCTCAGAAGTCCCAGTGTAAATGGACATTCCACTACGGCTACCTTTAAAAGGAAGGAGGCTTTCGCTGCGGAGCTGTTTATTAGAGAAACACCAACTGAACGGCTACAGACTATTGGACAGGGGAGCAGAACTCTCATATGCTTCTTGTTTACAAAACTGAATATCCATCTTCTCCTTGAACGTGTCTTCCTAAACTTTCTTGGATATTCATTGACTGCTACTCAAATGCAAGCAAATGCTACAAAGCAACTACGTAAATTCCGCTACAGATCTCCCTTATAACGAGACGCGAAGCGGTTTCACGAGAGAACATACTACTCGCATGCTCCCATCAGTAGTACCTACCGTCACACCATCACTGATGCGATGTTACTTAGGCTGAAGATACGGAAGAACAACTGCCCAGGAAGACAAAGTCATCCGTTTGAAGAATAGTCTCCGCAATTCAAAGTGACCGAATCTTTTGAGGCGAAAGCAGCTGCTTCTCGAGACGCACCTTATGCCAAACGGTATACGTTTTACACAGGTTGGATAGACTAAGACACTCTTCGGAAGAGGTAGATTAATTTCGTTGGCAGGAGCAGTACACGTGATTCCTGAAGCTTCCAAGACTATTTCCATGTAGTTGACTCGGTCAATGTTCCTGTCACCCAAAGACGGCGGAAAACTAGTTGGGAAAGATCGGGACATCTGTTGCCCGTGATACGCTGATTATCGATGTTTCATTCTACGTGCCCCATGAAGTGTACAGCACTGACAGACTACCAAAGTCAACCATAAATGTGCATGACAGTATGCGATTTTTCAATTCATTATCACAAAACGGCGTATTCTCTGTGTTTGTCACGAGTAAGTGCAACTGATGAAAAACCCGAGAGCAAAGAGTTTTCATTCGAAATTCTGTGAGTAATTTCTTCAACTTAGGCTGAATCGCCTGAGTACGCTTTTCCTCGGACCAGTGCAAACAATAAACAGAATGTTAAAAGTCAAAACAGCGTCGTGGACTAAGATATTATAATCCGACGTTCCTGTTGTCATGATCAAACTTTTTTAAAAGACTTACAATGAAGTGAATATGAACCACGTGCAGCGTTATTTGGACCCGACATTATGTCTTTGGAATAGCATATTCCTGGCAGTCAGGTGACAGGTGACCGTGAAGTTACACAGGTCACTCGTCGATGCGACCAGTGAGCGTTAGCTCTGTTTGACTGACCTGCGGTTCAGTTTCAAAGAAACCATCGGTGAGTTTAGCTTCGTGTCACTCAAGTGCACACACAAAGTCAATTGCAGCATAATTTAGAATTCCTCACCTGCCGATAGTCTGTAAGCACACATGCTCAGTCGCTGAATTTTCGGGCCCACTGAATATCCGAAACAGCCAGTAGTGGAATCGAGACACAATAACAGGTAAGGAGCACGTACAGACCCAACATTCGCACCTGAACTCATGACCCAATTATCGATGGCTGCGTTATCAACGAAGCGACTCGCTGTATAGGCCGTTCGATGCAGCTGCATCCGCAGGTGGGACGAGGCTGGCCGTTCGGATGCCGGACTGAGTTCAATAGGCTGCAATGTGGCAGTGACGTATCAAACAGCCTCGGTCTTACATAGCTACAATAGCCTGCTTCCGATGGTCCCTTTAGCAATCGCACCGTATAAGAACGAAGCTGCTTCACGCTAAACATACGTTGCTCAACCGAGTGAGAGAGAGAGTTTGGAGTGCATGTGTCCAACTAAATTTCGTACAAAGTCGTGTTTAGCACTTGTAAACTGCTCTTTTTCATGCTCAGTATCATCTCCCTTTTCCCCAGTAGTATCAGTCACGTCACTGTACAAGAGTTTGTTTTACTGGAATACAACCGCAACCGCCCGCTTCTTGGGTCCAACGTGACTTTGAGACTTTTGCTGAGTGACTTATTTTGACCCCCGGTTGGCCATAATTGACTACTACTAACTCTAAACATGAACAAACATTTCAGCTACAAACACTGGACTAATATATTCACACTTGTGGATTAATATTGCGATCACCGGAGATTTGGAATACGAGGAAGATAGAACTTTTCTTGGTGTGGTGGTTCAACGGAATACGGAACTGTGGAATCTTCTATTTTGAACTGTGAGTCAAGATTTACTTGGATCTTTCTCCTTGTAACTTTGTATCTGGCTTACATTAGTAATTTGTTCAGTTCACTAGAGACCCCATAGGGCCGTTAACCACTACTCGTGGAACACAAGCACCAAGTTTCAGACAATTACACTGGTTCGACAGAACCAACATGCTCACGAGATGATCTCATGGATTCTAGATTTACTAAAGTTGTACTAAAGACTTTTCTATTCATGACAGTTTTCTCAGAAAGTACGATCACAACAATCAAATTTTAAAAACTACCGCCCGAACCATTAATTTCAGACTATGACAGGGTGTGACTGACCACTGTCGAAACAGAATGTAAGAACTAGATGCGATATCACCAAGACAAAAAATAGCTAACTAGTGAACAGTACATGCGAGGGGACTCCTCTGACCATAACTAAGGAATGGAACTGTCTCCTTTGAAATTCATTTATTCAGCTTCTTGACAGCTTGTTCTTTGAACGGACTGAACTCCTCGTTCCTCAGCAGTCGTCAAATGGGCAAGTGTACCATTCACAAGTTCCCACACACTCATTAAGCCACGTTTTTGTATTCTGTGCAATTCCGGAGGCGACCAGGATGAAAACAGTTGGTTCGGGACTCCCCGGAGCATCTAAATTGACGACTGATAGCTGATCTGATGTCTTGGATTCAGGTTTGATAGCTCGCGTTCTACCAGTGAGTTGTTTAGGAAACATGTTCTCCTATAAGGTAAGATGTGTTCACCTAGTTTAAGTTCTTTTCCTCAGTCGACCGAACCACGTCTGATTCGTCCTTCATTTTAACGGTCCGAATCAACTTCAGCTAAATCGAGCTACGCGTGGTGATTGTGGAAAGTTTCGACCACCATTTAGGTGCTCATGTTTACCACCTGCGCTCACCTGCAGCCCGGAATGCAGCCGACCCGTGCAAGTTCAGTCATTGACTGATCACCACTACCGACCCGAACACGAACTAGCTGTTTAAGCCACTGACGCCGTCGACCGACTTCAAGAATTACGCTCGAGAACACCAAGTCACTGATATATTGGTACCTCGAGTGAGTTTATTGGTTGTTGATCAGGCGACTATTGATCTGTTCGCCGAGCTTGGCAATTGGCTTGCAAACGTTTCGTCACCATACGAGGAGACATCATCAGTGCGCAGTTGGGTGGGTGACGAAATGGCGAAGCATGGTAACGAAACGTTTGCAAGCCAGTTGCCAAGCTCGGCGAAAAGATCAAAAGCCAGCTGATCATCAACCAGCTT
>NW_008751954.1:102163-112598 GCF_000715545.1 Opisthorchis viverrini
GGAACGTTCTGAAGAGGAAAATCAAACATGGTACTCCTTTCCTGATGTTGTCGGCCATTCCTCATCAACTCTCAACAGTGACAGGGCGATGCAGCTAACGAAAGGAGAACTTGGTTGTCGATCAGGTGGCTGTTGATATGTGCACCGAGCTTTGCAATTGGCTTGCAAACGTTTCGTCACCATACGAGGAGACATCATCAGTGCACAGTTGGGTGGGTGACGAAATGGCGAAGCATGGTAACGAAACGTTTGCAAGCCAGTTGCCAAGCTCGGCGAACAGATCAACAGCCAGCTGATCATCAACCAGCTTGACTTGCCCGCTCAGCATTTCGGATTTCTACCGAAGGTAGATGAACAATATCTCAATCAACAGATGAGGCATTTACTACTTGCACTTTCTTTTTTCAATTTTTTAGAAACCACTCCGCAGTAAGTCTTCTGGTTTAATCAGCCAAATGACCGAAGGCAACGGTGCTATTTGGAGAGCAATGCTAGTATACTGCCATCAGTGACTGACCGTTTTCATCTATTTTATGAAGCCAATCAGTGGGTTTAAGCGGATCATTGTCGCATTTTCGACGTGCTGTCAGTCCAGTTTAACCGTGGAACAAAATTGTGCAGATAAGAACCTAGACAACTGCTTTTGGAAACCATCGTCTGGAATGTTTTTCGTCACTGTCTGCTTTCAGCTGAGCAGAGTCAGATTTCTGGTCCAATGAAAGCACCACCAGCATCGAATGGTTCGGGTGACCTTGAAGCGCAAAGTCCACAAAGCGGTTAAGAAAGTGGCGTGATCAGTGGCATGGGGGTCAGCCCCCATAATGGCGCGTTTCACAACGGTAAATAGGGCGCATTCCTGCACATTATTGTTGTGGTGCGTTGTTCATACTTGTGTACATGTTTAGCGTACCAAGTTTATTTTGACTTCTGTTCACCTAGGCTAGAGTAGAGCTGCGGGCTTTTAATGGGCAAGTTAGCTGAGCTTGACTTCTGAGAAGAAAGCAATTTGGCCAGCAAGTATTTGTTAATCGGATCAGAATAATTAAATGGTAATCGAAGTCCTAAATGAAATTTAATTCCGTCTCCCTTTGGTGGTATGTGAAGTGCAAAGAAAGTTCCATGTCGCATTTGGAACGACATTCAAGAGACCAAACTATTTTCCCTGACATGACAAATAAGAAATTAGTGTTGCAGATTCGGAGACTAGGCCTACCTGATGAATACCAGTAGAGGTGAACCGGGTTGTCTAGGGTTTACATCGAGTAGTGTTAAGCGAAGAAAAATACTTCGCTTAAAAAATGTCATAAACGAGAGATTCAGCTGGACTCAAGGTGAGTCTCCCGTAAAAAACCGAAGTGATATGAAAGTGAATGTACTTCCCAAGTAATCAATGCAGCGTTCGCTCTAGACAGTGTGCTGGGAACCAGTGAAGACCATTCTTTTTGGAAACAGAGTGTATCGTCCATTACGTTGACATTTGAAATTCCCCACGTTTATTCTGTCCCCATTCGTAACACCCGCTCCACTTTTGTGAGTAGTTCGTGTGTATGAACTGGCGTTTCTTTGCCCTTACCACTCCACTCATTTGGCCTTGAGGTCATCCGGCCATTTGTGGCCAACTTTATGCACGTGTGACTGTCCCACGTGGGAGCCTGTCAGCTCATTTGGTTTGTACTTTTGTAGCCTAAGTGGACCATTTGTTTTAGACGAGTATCTAATGTCGAGGTTTGTATAGTTTGTGAATTTATGTCTTACCTTAATAGTACCGTATAGAAATCTAGCTCCGCTTTTTGCCTTCCCGGTGGATGCTACTGAGGAAGCATGCGAGTAGCATGCGGTTTTCTCATAACTCTGCTTCGCGTCTATTGAAAAGTGAGATTTATTACGGAATTTGTGGAATCGCTTTGTAACGTTCGCTTACGTTTGAGTGGTAGTCAATGAGTATCCAGGAAAGTTCAAGAAGTCACGTTCGAGGAGAAGATGGATACAGAGTTCTTATAGACAAGATGTAAATGAGAGTTTTGCTTCCCTGTCCAATAGCCTGTAACTTTTCAGTTGGTGTTTCTAAGTGACTCCGCAGTGAAAGTCTTTTTGCTTTTACTGGTATTACGCGTCACTCGAAGATACCGTTTGCTCAGTACACAGGCTTACTTAGGAGGCACAAGTTGGTGTAGCTGTTATAATTGTTGTGGTTAGGTAAAACAACAAAAGATGAACCTAACAAAGTACCCGAGACAAAGCGCAGCAGACGATACCCTGGGGGAAAGCCAGATGACTGAAATTTTGACAAAATCCCTCTTACACTTAGTTACAGTTGAGTCATTGAATTGACTTGCTAGGGTTCGATTCTCACAAGCTGTCCATCACACCAATGGGCTGCCCAGTCCACTTTTAGGGCTAGTTGTGGAGATATGTGTATAATGGCCTCTGCTTGGGTTGACTGTGCTCCTAACTTCAAGCAAGCAAATAAGACACTTGCACACCAGAATACTCCGTGGATTCGTTCTATTCCGTACGCATCAGGTGACCAGAGAATTGTTGAATATCGAGATGTGCTACATTCGAAGTTTTAAAAGACTGAAATTAGTTGGCTATGATTAGTAGTATGCTTTCAAATACAAGTGCATGAAATTTTTGCGTAGCCGAATCATTCATTTTGAACCCTCTTTATAAGCTTCTAACCAAAATTGTGAAGAATTTTTTTTAATTGCCAACTTGTTTCCTAAAGAGAATTACTATACGGAATACTTACCTGATTTTTTTATCAAATGCTATGACACTCTGTGTGGAAGTTTAGATTAAGGGCCTGAATAAAACGAAGAAGCCTCGCAGTCAGATCTGCTTGGGTGAAAAAGTGCAAGTCTACTTTAAATACCTGTTTCTTGTCTGGCCAGCGACATATTCACTGCTAGTCTCGTCTGAAAATTGTGGACAAGAGAATTTCCGTTGTCTTAAGGTGTGAGGGGACATCACATGGGTGTGTTCTGATTGTAACAGCTAATTCAATGGGCCATCATCAAAACCTTGGGGAGTTGTTTACTCCAAAGTATCCCGAAATTCTGCAATCGTAAACACCACTTCCTTTGTGTATGATTCAATCCCACCGGCATGTTGCATGGGTTTTATTTACCCTAGTCCACGGAAATCGGTGCTTTCACACTCCGACCATTTTAGTATGTCTTATCGAATCAGATTGTGTATCGAATCTCCTGGTACACTGAGGGACGTTTATGTCTTGACAGCGTAGACAGCACGCAGAAACTTTTTGTTTACAAAGCGGCATCTTTCACTGTGTTCACGTGATTACATAATCTCAGTCTAAACCGGGATGCTCAGGCTCAGTAGAGACAGCTGGTTAAGTGCGTCCAATGTTCCGCTCGGACAGCACGTCAAATTACAGCTACCGATAACCAAATGTGCGAACACACGTATGTAGTGACCGAAGTTTTCGCTGCCTAAAACCACTCGTTTGAGTGGCTGAGCGTCCTTCGTAAGCTAGTCAGCTCACATACGCCTGGAACGTAAGTGAGTGTTCTCGGAATTAAAAACTCCACGTTAATTACGTGACTTAATTATTTGTTTCCCTATTCCTCAGGCCAGTTCATCACCCTTCCGTGACTGCTCAAGTTTCAAGACTGAACCGTTCTATTTTATACAAAGTTGACTCTACCTCAACCGTTTTCTATAGACGTTTTGTTTACATTTATTCCTGGGCTTGTTGTTGAAAATTTGTCCCACAGTCTTTCCACTTAATTTGTCCGATAGCACACTGCCCTTCGTGTGCCATCCTGTGTTGCTAACCGCCCAAGGTTCAATCTAGCTGTAAGCCTTTCTTTAATTCTCCCCACGATTTACTGTTAATTTCCTATAGAACCACGTTCTACCTATCTGCACTGTCTGCCCAACTCCAATTCAATATATTGTCCACTGCCCAATTGCGACTACTGAACAAACGAAGTTCGTAGAATTCGGTTTCGCCGCAACTATTACTGACCGTCCGTTGGTGAATTAGACTACACGTTACCTGTCAGATAGGACACCTAGATCGTGCGTTTAGGCTAAGTAACTTATTCTTTGCTTTGAGATCATAGCACAGGATTGCACACTCCAGTTCGATGGAATTGTTCACAGTATCCTCGTCCAGGTTCGCGTTTCACGGTGACGATTGTCCTCTCTCTGCATTTTAATCCACTAGTTACTGTGATCAACTGCACGCAAAATTTGTGTACATCATGATGCGACAGCCATTCCTCCACTTAACTTCTTAGACTTACGTATGCTTGCATTTCTCCAGTTTACATGAAAGTTGTTTTAGTCAGTTGGCCAGACCCACAAATGTTGTTAATGAAGAGGCAAAATTGTGTAATTTCATTCCGGTTTGACGGTATGACCCCGCATTCAGTATCTGTTGGGGTGTAGCCCTAAAAACTGAGCCTTCAACATGATGAATGACTCTGGTCTTGCAGCCCAAGTTCCAGACTCTTCCAACCCTCCAACTATCTCTCTCCCACCCTGTAATCGCCATAACTGACAAATTGTGCACGTTGGTATTGAAGGTAGGCCAGATCCAACGTAGTGGTCCGTTGTCGGGATGGATGGTTACACTAGCACTGCGACGAGGCCAATTACGACTCCGAGGCAGAAATCGACAAACTTTCTTTCATGATTTATGGAATTGCTAGATCTATCTGTGCCCGGTTCACATTCACGTGTGCACCATGCGTGCTCGAATATTGTGCTACTTATTGGGATAACAGGGACAGGTGAAAATGCTAGTACTGCGTCCACTGGATCGTTTTCTTTGAAGCTGTGTGAAGGTGGGATCACAGCGTCCCATAACAAACTGTGACCATGAAGTCAATCAGGCCTACCAGCTATACATTCCCGTAATCCTATCCATGTAATTAACCTTGACATGTGAGGAATGGAGGTGACCCCAGCTCCGCGCCAGCAATTTCACTGACGTGGGTTTGCGCGTTTGCATACCGGGTGACAAACAAAAACACTGCCAAACTTCAAACCCTTGACAGTGGCACGCGTGGAAGGTGATTGTAGAGAAATCTCCTGATATTGCAGACGCTGATAAGTCCACTGCAATAAGCCTACGTGATATCGTGACCATCTGCTAGACCGTACGATAAACCCTGAGTCTAAAGTTACTACTGAATGCTTTCTTGAATGTCACTGACTGAATAAACCACAAACGCGCAACCAAAGTTAACCAATAAATCAATTGGAAAATGTCCGGGACCGATTGGGAAATCATCCTTTCAGTCGTTTCAAGTCGGCTTGTCATAAGAAATCTCACTGATTGCTTTCCTGACTGCCTTAAAACCCAATCAACCAACTTACTCACTTGGCACGACGAAGCTTTTGTGTCAACAGCAAAACGTTGCCCAGCGATAAACCCACCGATTTTTTACCAAACCTCTCTGAAACGCCAACCAATAAATGTTCATTTTACCAACCGAGGTAATGTGTAAGAGCTGTATACACAGCCCATACAACTAACTAGCCATTGTCATGATACCTGTATCCCCTTCCCAAAGACTACGTTTCACTTATTGGGTAAGGAATGCTGTAGAACAACTGTCTGAGATTGTACTTGAAATTCCGCCCGTAAGTGAAGACCATCTTTGCTGAACAGTCTAGAAGCACTGTGCAACTGCTCCATCCTTATTGGGAACTATCAAAGTGTGCATGCGACAAGTCTCCGGTGGATGTCAAATCTGCAACTGAGTAATGTGATAAACTCTCTTAAATGAGGCCTAGTGCCGCTCATCCTTCCATCACGGAATTCACATCACTGATCACGTATTGACGTACTCCTCGAATGCTGATAAGGCACTAGCGGCTGGAAAGTACAGTCTCGAACTACTGGCAAGGGTGTCCCAAGTTCGAATTTCTCTGGAGGTTCATGGGTATGACTCCTAGAAAAGATCTAACCCACCCACAGTACTTCTTGGTACTTCGGTACGGATTGACTTCACTTATAGAACAAAATCTCCTGTAGAATCACCAACTATCTCAACAATCTGAGGTTTATCATTCAAAAGATGCATAAAGAATTATGATGCATGGCACTGGCCATCATTCCCCTGAAAGGCATGGTATCTTCAAAGGTACACAAGATGTTGGAACGACCCAGGCCGAATAGCGGAACTCACAGAGGAACCAACTAAAGGTTCGATAAGTTGCAGGTGCGCTCCACCTCGGTTATCAGGCCGATATCGATTGCCACACACTAGAGACAATGCCTAGTGTTTGTGCTCACTATTAGCGTCTCCAGATGCCGAACGCACCACCCACAATTGGACTGATCGGGGAGCAAAGGTTAGATTCGGCAACTTCGTGTTATGCGACTGAAGAAATCATCGTCAAAACTACAAACAGATGAGCCATCAAAACTGAGTCTTGTTTACCGAACCAACAATCAGGAGATTTCCTAGAGAGATAAAAAGCATGACTTATGGAGAAGATCTTGGAAACACAGAGTCAGCTGTCGACAGTTCTGTGACCACTGAGGTCGCACGGAACGGTAAGCTTCCTAGCTTACATGACAAAATGAACCGTATTAAAAGTCGGCATATAAAAATTTATCTCCCTTTTCTTCAGTCTGGTCCATTATATCGAAATCACCCACCCCTTTTCCGAATTATGATATCTGGCATCCCTTATCGTAACCGATATGTACGTTTTAATCCCTTTCGTCTTACGTGCTCCTGTGTGACAGATTTGTCGAACGTAAAAGCTGATTTCCCGCGGACTAAGTAGTCCAAGGAACCCAGAAAATCTACAGGTAAGAACAGTTCATATGCGATATAAACCACAAAACATTCAAGCGTAGAGTGTTACCATAGCTCACGGATAGTTTTTTGGTCAACTTCTAACTGGAACCTAACAGGTGTTTACTGCTTTCAGTGAAGTATGAGTATCGTGGAAGTTCTGGTAAGCCCTACACTGAACCATTTTGAAAGGGGCACTTCCTTCACTGATAGGCTTTTGAGATGAAGCGAATTATGGGTGAAGCTGGGAAACTCAATAAGTGGAGTGAAGCCAGGCAAATTTGCTTGATTGAGACAGTAATCTATAATTATTGTGGGTTCTTTTTTACTATTTTAACTTGAGCAATGAACCTGTTGGTGGGCATGTCTAAGTCCAAATCAGACTCAATTCGGGTAACTTTAACCGAAGTTGTCACCTCCAGACCTTGGATTTTTTTGAAGTACTCGCAAAACTCACACCATCGGTCAACTGGAGCGTCACTATGTCATCACCATCATCTTAGGCAGGATAACAGCATTAACTGTAGGGCCTGTGAAATACCACCAGGTTATCCATCACTAATCGCGATGGTGTGTTAGCGAACACTCCCAGAAATACATTCATGGTGCTGTACCGGTTCAGATGAGGCAGTATACCGAAACTTAAAGAAAATGTCAAATGATCCCAGTACCTTGTGATAATACTCGGTGCTGGTTAGGATTGTTATATCATCATATTTAGGTCGTCTTACGACTTGCGACAAGCCTCTGCACTTTCGCCCGTTGATCTCAATCTCTCCGGTTTATATCGGCGTCAGGCGCTTACAAGCAGCACCACATTTGGCCCAGTGCAAACCGTCTGTAGCCTCCTACCATGCGCAAGTTTTCAGTCTTTTGAGAACCATCAACCAACCAATCTGATTCGGATGTTGCCGATGAAACTCTTGCTGATGAAATCATAATTTCACGAGCAGGAAGGTCAGTCACGCTGTTGTTGCGCATGACTCACTGATTTGTCTAAATCCTGAAGAAAGCAAACTACTGGGGTCAAGTTGAAAATCTTCTTTCCGATCGCGGTACACACAGGGCACTCGCATGAGACCAGAGGTGTTTCCAGAGACATTGCTCTCTATGCACCATGGAATACCGGCATTATCAGATGTCGTTTATAAAATAGAATTGTTTACAGGTGGTTATATTAGACAGAAAAAAGCAAGAAGAGTGTATTCTCTGGGTGTGAGGAACATTGACACGTATATTGTGAAGTCAGAAACAGATCACTGAATTACCGCACCCGTACTCACGACAGCAACGAATGAACGTCCATATTTGTGTATTCTTGTGCTCCAGCAAACATGTTTAACCCCAGCCAAGCCACCCCGATGGCTTGATTAATGTTGCTAGTTGTGGCAATGTGGCCTAGGTGCGTACGTACTTTAGCAGCGTAATAGTAAAATAGCCGAGCAACCACGCCAGCATCCCGAAAGACGAACTGTGCAACGAAAAGGAACAATTTATTTAAGACTGATCACCAAGTCATGAGATTTGGATGTACTTAATCAGAGAATTTTAGGTAATTGCATAGGATCTGTTGTTTGTATGCTAGATTATATACTAGAATTCAAGGAGAAAGGGTCTTCGTTTAACATTAGAACAATCAGAAAAAATGATCCTTCTACGACCGCGTGCTCGGGCAAGAATTCATTGCATTTGAAGTGTCAGGTGTTCCTTATCGCTGGAATGACAAAATCCGACCGTTTGCAAGGGAATTAAAATGATGAAACTTGTGGACTTCTGATACAATCAAACCATGAATTAGATGGTAAGGAAAGTTGTAGGCATTCTTAAGTTAGATCTTAAAGTAGCTGATCCACAATTTTCTCGCTGATCTCATCACAAGTTGTGCTATAGGTACGTAAAATAAGAGGTAGATTCTCATAAAGGAAACTGCTCACAAGGTTGCTGAAAACTCTGACAGCCCACGACCGGTTTCGCCCTTCTTGCGGTTCATCGGGTAGGCGCGGGCCCCGAGTTTCCGTCAACCTCATGTTCTACTTGAACCCAAATTTGACTGTTTTTCGAGAAATGCACCCATTTGCAAATTAATTTGGTTTTCACGAGAGAATTTGTGACATTTTCATAAACAAAGTCACCCACAAGGTTTCTGAAAACTCTTCGACAGCCCACGTCAAAATCAGTCCAATCTAATTATGTCATGGTTGTACGGCAGTGAAGCATCAGTGTTGAACACTGATGTCATGCTGTCGATGATGATGATGATTAATTATTTTAATGACCAGTTAAGTTAATCACGGCCAGGTACTGAATCATGCGATGAAATAAACTGAGCAGGTTTCACATAATGGCATCATTAGCAAACTAGTAACCGAGGCTGGATACGAACATCACATAAACTTTGTGTTCGTGACGACTAGATCTCTCTAGGAAATGTTCATTTGATGATTTTTCAGGACAAACTTCCGTGCGTGGATAGTCGGTTTTGTTACGAAGCCCAGGCTGCATTCCCAGTGGGGTTGCATGCGAAAGCATGGACTTAATTATGGCCGTTTCATGCTAGATTACATTGATTTTTCAGGACAAACTTCCGTTCGTGGATAGTCGGTTTTGTTACGAAGCCCAGGCTGCATTCCCAGTGGGGTTGCATGCGAAAGATGCGAAAGAATTATGGCCGTTTCATGCTAGATTACACTGGATGGCACATGAACTAGAAACCGATATTCCAGTGAAGTATGCTTTCTGCCGTGTCTTCAGCTTGATTTCATGACCATCAGTAGCACCGTAAGCCAACCAGAATAACAAAAAGGGGTTTGGGACAAGAAGATCAACTAAACACCGATAAATCTAGCTCCTGTCCGAATTGGATAACTGCTAGTCTTGTCCTTTGATTGATACTTACCACAGTTATGTGAGACCAATCCACGCATTCAGAGTTTCCTTCTTTCTTAGTGTTTGCTTCAAGATAATCGATCCGATCGACTGTTTCATGCTCACTAGCGTAACAGCCAGTCAGCTGTTCTTCAGTTCACAAACCAACAAGAAAGACTGATCCCAAATAACGGTTATTCGTAGGGTTGAGATTTTTCTACTTTTTCAGTCATGAGGCAAGCAACATTGCTTTCTCCTGGCGTCATAATAAATAGTCCTTCATTTCAATAACTTATCAATCATTCCTTTGCTTTCCTCGTTCTTTTGTTTACCTTATCCTACAGTTCACGCCCAATTTTTATCAATCTGGATTGGTGCATAACCGTACTGTGAAGCGGTTGAGATTGGTTTCATGAAAACGAAAGCCTTAAGCTAACTTTGTGGCAAAAACTACCAGTTCTCTACGGCGTTCTAATGTGACACTCTCTAGAGTTGAATTCCGTCTCACCAGTGGTAACTTTGCTTCCTGGCCTAACACGCCACTCATGTTTGTACTTTAGTCCACTCATGGTTTCACGATTTATTGTATTAGAACTTTGAATCGCTGCACAGAGCTGATTCAAACAAGCAGATAACTTCGAGAAATACACTCATTTGCAAATCTATTTGCTTTTCACGAGGGACTCAACTCAATCTCTCGTTTATGATATTCTACAACTGAATGTGTTGCACAAAGGCCGCCTCATGTTTCAGTTGGGACGATATTCGAGATATCGCAGCATATT
>NW_008751954.1:112636-137993 GCF_000715545.1 Opisthorchis viverrini
TCTTCGACAGCCCACGACCGGTTTCGCCCTTCTTGGGGCTCATCAGGTAGGCACATTTCCCTTGTTTCTGTCGACATTATGTTCTACTTGGAACCTGATGAGCCCCAAGAAGGGCGAAACCGGTCGTGGGCTGTCGAAGAGTTTTCAACAACCTTGTGAGTAGTTTCGTTTATGAAAACCAGATAACTCGTTTATTGTCTGTATGTTGCTATGAAACCCTAAGACATGTTATGTGCTCAATTCAATGAAGCGAGAGATTTCTTTCTCAACAACGTTATCAGCGCCATTGTGATGTGTGTTTACTCTTCACAGCGAGTTTCGTCTAAATCGCTCAAACCCTTATCTCTCTGAAATGGAATCGTACTACCAGATTGTGAAGCGCTATATTCGCTATACGGGAAGAAGAACGATATAAATATGGAAATTTCTAATGACGTTTCCTACGCAACGCAAAGTTGATTGTCACAGTAATACCGAGTCACACAGTCGAGTGCCTTTCAACACATGTTTGGTCCATCAACGTGGAGTTCAAGAGACCTCCGTCTACTACAGCTAAGCTGACATTCACCCAATAAACTAGAGATCACTTATTTGGGACCTGTCCCTTGATGTCACTCTTTTCGGTTGTGTAATTGGATCCTCATTCAGCGCATGTGTCCAACAAGCCACAAGGCTAGATCGAATTCATAACATTCATTGTGATGTATGATTACACTGTCGCTTAGCCGTGAGAGGGCCACTCCGGTATGGGCTGACGCGCAAATAAGCGAAAACAGATAAGGTGAGTTGAGGGAATTTTCCCTGTATGAGCTGTTATAGTTGTGCCATACAAAACGACATGTTGACAGAGCGGGGGGTTTCCCTCGCCAGGGCTGTGGGAAATTCAATTCATTCGCGAGACTTTTGTGCACCAACTGGCTACGTTTCTATTTTGCTTTTTACGGTTGCATCGATCCCAAAGGGCAAACGTTCCAGGGTCACTCAGCGAAGCCTCCAGTCCTATGAGTGTGAAAAGCGGAAGTATGGACCCGCTCTATCGATCGTTTCGATTTGGATTCCATGCAGTTAGGTTCGCTCAAAACGTAGCAACCATCAGAGCAAAGGTACAGAGATGAACGAAACGGACCATTCACGGACTACGTTTGGAGAGAGAAAAACTTCGCTATTTGGACTTTGTTCCAAGTGTAACTTTTTGTGAAGATTGCACCCAGCACCAGATACACTAAGCCCAGTGGACCTGAATAGCAACGTGAATTAAGTCGATAAGTGTCTCAAATTAATGTACTTGCTAAGTTGTTCGCCGAAGGTGTGCGTCACTTGCAGCCGCCGTTAGAGAACCTCAGTGAGCTTTCGCATCCACAGTTAATTACTTCTATGATGGGCTAAATTCCACTAGGTTGCATATCTAATCAGGCGTTTACACATTCAGAATCAAGCCCAGGGCAGGATAACGAACAGATAAACACACAGACCAGTGAAAAATTACACTGAGCAAAGGTCAGTAGATCCCACATTAAATTGGATAAAGCCAGTAGGTTTGTAGATACGGTTCAATCTCGGCATTACCAAAAAAGCAAGGCTGGCCACATATTCCACTTGATTGGGTTTGTAGCATTGAATTATCGTCGCTTTGAGAAAGCGTGATAGGCAGCCGGTTTTGTGATATTGGGTAACTTCCTTGGTTCTTTGGCTTCGTTGAAATTTACCAATAGACTAGTGATTTCGCTGGACGGGAGTTTGGAACCAGTAAGTGCTCACATCTTTGTGGTGTGGTCGTAAATCTTTGTAGATTACCACTTCTCAATTCTTTCAACGTACTTGCTACCGCAAATTCGTTCGAAAATGTGTACAAAGCAGGGAATACTCAAAACAGTCTGGTTTGCTTAGGTTGGTTCCTGTGATCATCTTTTGTCAGATATTGTGATATCTTCGCTCTTTGTCGTCGGGATAAACAGTAAGCTAAAAGGATCCACCATCTAGACGAATTCTTTCACAACAAGCAATGCCCTGTGTGATCATTAGCTTGATCACTTGTTTGAGGCAATTCATTGAATCCAGTGACCTTGTGAAACTATTTTTCTCTTTTTAATCAAATACACGAACGAGGCAGGATGCCTGTCCATAAATAGTCTTTCAACCTCCCTCCAACTGAACTGTTTCATTTTTTTTTGCGTTCAAGGTCATCCATCTCCTGTGACTTGATACGTGTAACCTGTCGAGGAACATTGGTCATCCAATCAGCAAAAAGCATCGAATCACATAAACATATTTGTCAATCACCTCATCCTTTGGATTATTCGGTGAGAACTGTTAACAAACACCATGTGTTTACCTATATAAGATTAAACAGCCATGGGCGTCGAATGTTTAGCCTTATGAATAATCAACTGTAACTTTTTATCTCTACGGATGTTTTGCAAAGTGAATTGCAGTTGCGTCACATGGTGATCTCGGATAAACAATTTGAAAAATCCGCACCCGCCTAGAATCCACTAGCAGATAGTTCAATCTATCCTTAGCAATGTGACGGGAGAAAAACCATGGTGCTTCAAAATATCTGTTTCTGCACCTCGTTGGCGTTAACCGAACACTTAGATAACACAGAGCAGAGGGCCACTGATTCACGCTATATTGGAGTGCTACGAATTTCTTCTGTATACAGAACGGTGAACGCACTCTGAGAACCCTGCGTGTGCGCATTGAGGGTTCGGGGAAATCGGAGAAAGATGAGAGCTAATCACACTACTGTTCGGCCGCTAGTGGCCGAACGATCAATTGTGCAACCCAGTTGTGTACGCCCAGTTATAATTCAAGGCATAACACGCCGAGATAGCACAAATTACGGCTGAACACCCCTATGCAAGAGACACAATCACAGTTAGGTAAACGGATCTTTTCCAGATAAGCCCCGCTAGCAATGCAAAAGTGTATGTGCAAAAAGTTAGGCCCCGCCACATTCTGCCAGCTCCAAATTAGTGTACGCACGCAGCCTTGACCTATTTCTGATGAAAAGAATTCCTTACCCGCATCCAGGCTCATTTTGCAAAGATTTTCTCCGTTCGGACGTAAAACCTTGATTGAACTTTCTGACGCTTTCAACTCTCGTTCATGGCAAGGAGACGGTAATGTATTTTCTGAAAGCCACGGAGTGATACATCAGCAACGTCTATTCAACAATGGACACCGAATGACACCAACTGTTTCTGACACGTGAAGGTGTTGGTAGTGTGAGGAGATTTGGGATTTCTGTGGAGATTTCGTTCTGTAAGTGAAGCCAATCTATGCTGAAAAGCCGAGAAGCACTGTGCAGCTGTTTCATCCTTATTGGAAATCATGAGCAGTGCGCATCTCACGAAACTCCGAAGAGTCCCGAACCCACATGGAGGTGCAATGCTGTTATATCTGCTGATTCGCCGGCCTGTGGTATCTGCTGCTGACCCGCTCCAGCACCTAGTGTCGGAGAGTAAGACTCACGGAAGGGAACACAACAGCTATATTCCAACAAAGTGGGTGCGAGAGCGCGAGTGCGTGCGAGTGCGAAAAGTACAACGGCCTCAAGCTTTTTATTGGAAGGACACTGTCTGAACTTGGTCCAATGCTGACGCACGCGGTCTGGCTTTAGTACGAGGCAGCGACGTGCTGCATACTACGGAGGCGTTGTCTGTCCTTGATCAACGCTGACTCGCGCTGTCTGGGTTTGATGCAAGGCTGTGACGCGCTGCATATTGAGGGGGTGTTGTCTGTCTGGTCAACACCCGGCGGAGCTGAGAGTTGCCGTAGATTCCGGGCATTCAGTGGTTGCTTTCACAAAGCTGACCTTCCTGATAAATGCCCGACGGTGTCGGCAAGAGATCGGTCTTCAAAAGGGAACTTGGCTGGAGCGGTCTAGGATGGAGTTTAGGACATTACTTCTATTTATTTATCGCTGGTCCAAAAATTGGCATAAATCGGTCTTCAAAAGGGAACTTGGCTGGAGCGGTCTAGGATGGAGTTTAGGACATTACTTCTATTTATTTATCGCTGGTCCAAAAATTTGGCATAAATCAAATTCTGCTCAGATAAATTATCTATTAGCCACACGACCGCTGTTGACTAGGATAACTTTCTTTGTGAAGTTTGGGCCTGGCGGCTTTTGCACACTCCAACGGTTAGTCATACCGAAAACCTTGTGGATCCAACGACTGGAGCTCACTCAGAAACCATCGAGTCTCTTTGGCACGTCTACGAGATGCAGAATAGACGACAATGCGGTACACACCGATCTTTGTTGGACAGCTGCATGTGTGAGTACGTTTGGAGGCAAAGGTACCGAAAAACGGACCTTTTCATGCAAATTATTGATGACATGTCCCAATTTCACCCTCTTCAATAAAAACCAAAAGTAGAAATTTCGTTTTCCTCCTTTTTCTAATTTTTTTTCGGTGGTGGGGGTTAATTTTTTGATGGGGCTTATCTGTAAAGGATCCAAATAGACTGCTGTCCTCAGAAAACGAGTTTGGAAAACAGGCTTTTGACTGAGGGAGGCCGAAGGCTATATTGTTGTGGTTTGTATTTGAGTAAATTAAACGCTAAATCGCAAGTTTTCCCTTCCTAAACGTCTACCTTTGAAGTTTAACTGAGCTTTTCCCGCGTACAGTTTGGCTTATCTACTGTTATTCAAAATCATAAACCATACACTTTAAGCTTTCAAATGAGTTACACTGACGATGCCAAATTGTGGTCCAAAGTTAGCAAATAAAAGTTTGGTAAAAGAGATCAAATTTGTTTGGACTGGACATACAGGGAGTTACAATCCATCCATACAAAGCAGGACAGCTGACCAATCAACATTCGAGCGACAGCATTTCGTTAAGTAGTCACGTGTTCCAGGGTGTGTTATGGGGAGATGTATGACAATGGTCAGAAGAATGAAGACTAGTGAGAGCCCACAAAACCTCCTCCGATTTCGCGTTACTCAAAAAGAAATCAGCATTCTGAATTCGGAAAAAAACGCTTGATGTATATTTTTGGTTTCAAAATGTTTCTGTTACTTGTCTTAGGAGAAACAGCTAAACTGATCCAAAGTAACATGTCCAGCTAACAGATAGTTAAAAACACCTAGCTGGTGAGATGCAGGGTACTGCACAATACTGACTGAGGAATTCCGCGAGCAACTCCGATAAGGACAAATTTCAGATGGGGTTGCTTGAGGAGGCAGGATAGTTGAAGGCACGAGAAAGGTACGATGGACGGATGGTGTTCTGTTCACTGAGCTTAACGATTTGGTTGTAAACGCCTTTTCACCAGTTGATGTGACATCATCAGTGTGCATTGTTTAGGTTTGTGTCTATGTTTAGGGGCGCGCCGTTTTATGTCCCTCCCCTTTCACCATCTTCCTCAGTAGAAGACTGAAAGGATGCCTGGAGTTGATAAACAGCCAGAGGCTAGCTAGGTGGATAGAATATTCAAAAAAAACTGGACAGATTGCGTCTCTGAAGCAGCTGGGAATTGACCTATTCAGGAAGTTGAACGAGAACCGAAACCAACCTAGATGTCTTCCGATTCAGCGGTTTTAAGCACGACTCAGTTGTCGGTAGATGTTCATTAGAAGGATTTATGAAGGCTGTAGATAGTTTCGAACATCGTCAAAATGTACCCAACTATCTGTGGAAAACAAAATGACTGGAATTTTCATGGGCGGTTGGTGGCATCGGTGTTTGGGTACTGGATATCACTCGTGGAGTGCGGCAGGCTTAGATCCAGCAGATGAGTTGTACTCGCTCAGAAGTTGCATATTCATGCTTGAAAACATCACAGCTGGTGTATGTTTTGAGTTTCAGTCGAGCGCCTTGCATGTGCGTTAACTAAAGGTGGCGAATCCGTCCACCACGAAGTGATACCGATTGCACATCGGGTAGAACATATCTGATGTCAACAAAATATCAATCGTGTCTGGAAATAATTGCTGTCTACCACATTCTACGGAGACACGAGCGACGGGATTGCTTGGAGAACCGAGTAAGACTTGAGCGGAGGCAGTCGGGTCAGGCTACTGCTGCAGAGAAGGCATGAGAAGCTCACTTGATTCTAACGGAGACCGCAAGTGTATCCCAGCTGAAACCTCTGTGGTTTGTGGTATTCTTCTGCTGGAATTCGACTGAGTCTCTCGTTAAAACCATAATAGTTTACAAGTCAGTGTAGAACACATAACTGACGAAAACTCGGGGACTTTGCCTACCTAAATAGTCCCAAGGAGGATGGAATCGGTAATGCGTTGTAAAGAGTTTTCAGTAACCTCAAGAGTAGTGTGTTCCGACTGGAAAACTGTGGTAAAAACAACACCGCAAAGTGGCTAGTTTGCTTTGGATGGAACTCCATGCTTAGCTGGTCATGAAACCGAAAATATTTTTCTGGATCCTTCCATTAAACTAAATCTGGACCCAAGCTATTCTGTGTTTTGCCCTGAAAGGAGAAAGTTCTTCCATTGAATTGTGAAAATTGAGGAAGTTGGTCGGCCGACAGTTCCACTTTTCTGACTACTTCATCACATGGTTTGCAAATGGCGCTCATTTTATTTCTGGAACCCTGGGAAGTACTGAAAACGGGATAGCTATCTCTTGTATCTTTGTTGCTGAAGCATGTGTACAGAGTTTCAAGGCGGGGACCAGCAGTCTGTTTGAAGACGTTCACGCGAAGACTAGAATCCGAGTCGTCGAAATGGAAGCACGCCATGTTAATCAATAGGTTGTCAAGGCTGACTTCTTTTTCGCACCTGGAGCCTTCATCACGATATCCGCACGCAGCTGGGTTTTTCTTTCCTCACCAGTCTCGGTTCTTCCATGTTGACCTTTATAGTCTTAGTTTCGTTCCGCGCATGTTTTTCGTCTGCCTCATTGCAAGTCTGAAGTTTCTGAATCAGCGTATTAGTGCACAGGTTACGATAGCCATAATATAACTCAGAAGGCATACGCACTAATAACAGTTTTTACTATGGTAGATAATAGTTTACAGTGGCGAGTTGCACCATGTGTAAAATCAGTACAATGCGAAAGGTGGAGCAAGTCGTAAAGGGAATTTATCGTTGTGAGGGTTTCTTGGTGAAAGTTCGGACGGGGGAGAGCGTGTTTTCTCCGCAGTGTAGCTGCTGCACGTGTTCCATAATTGTCCGTGGACCCGAAGATTTTGGTTGACTCAATGCCCCCTGCGCGCGCGTCAGTAGGTGTGGTGACTGTGTCGTGTCTCCCTTTGTATAGGGAGGTTCGACGTGTGCATGATACCTACAATCGTTCCGACAGGTTTGGTTGACTCAATGCCCCCTGCGCGCGCGCCAGTATGTGTGGTGACCGTGTCGTGTCTCCCTCTGCATAGGAAGGTTCGACGTGTGTATGATACCTACAATTGTTCCGACGCGTACAAGACGGGAACTGACTTGTTGTCGGTCTAGGTATCACGCGGGACAGTGTTGTGTCACGTGAGCTGAGTGCTTGAGATACGAAAGAGTCACGTGATATAGTGAACACGGACGGATGTGCTAGACAAGTTAAGCGGAGTTGTTTGAAAGAACAAGGTGACCGCCCCTATCAAAAGATAAAGACAGATGTGGAGGAAATCCAACAGATTTGAGGTGGACATCTTGGAATCCGTGATCCGAAATGGGAAAGTTGCCAATGCATTTACATTAGAACATCTTTCTACTCAATATAAGTATAAGTGGTCTCACGAAAAGAAGCTTTTGTAAAAAGTGTTTCTGGATTCCATTTGAGCACAGACGACATTTGAGGTGGACATCTTGGAATCAGTGGTCCGAAATGGGAAAGTTGCCAATGCATTTACATTAGAACATCTTTCTACTCAATATAAGTATAAGTGGTCTCACGAAAAGAAGCTTTTGTAAAAAGTGTTTCTGTTACCATTAAAATATCCTTTTAAACACCCGGTTCCTTCTTTCGATGACTTATGAGCTCTTACTTCTAAGTTTATGATCCATTATCCTCAGGTACTGATTCACTAATCATTGTCCGCGTCAACAGCAGCGTACAAGCCTGGGTCAAGGTTGAAACTGATGATGGACAGTTCTGCAAATTCTCCACTAGCCACGTGGTGTAGGACTGCATTGTCTGGATCCTGAATAAGACTAACGCGGATTTTCAACCTTTTTTGACGTTGCTTTGCCTCTATAAGTAAATAGTGAAGACCAGAAGGAAAGCACGAATAGAAAACATGAAACATGAAGCTGTTGAAAGTTCAATCAATGTGCACGCATGTCAGCTGAGTTACTATGAAATGAGACAAAATTTGTACTTCGTCACGTGACAGATTTAAAACAAGTATTCAGAATGGAAAATTGACTGCGCACCGAAAACGATCAGAATTGAGCTGAACAAAATAGCAAACGGGGAGATTGGAACCAACAGGTATCACTCAATCCAATCCCGAGTCTCAGCGGGGCCCATTTTAGCATGGTCTTGATCAACCTTGCCACGCAGCTGCATTTACGGAACGGGCAAATGTAGCAGGGTATTGGTTCATACCTTACTCAAGCTTGAGGTTTGTTGTCCACAGAGCGTCTTCCTTATGTTTGCTTAAAGACATTTTGTGATTTGGGCAATCGATGACTGTTGATTGTTCCATTCGGTCTGATGAACCGACAAAGTTTTTGAATATTCCTACGAACTTTTCTTGCTTGGACATTAGGCGGTAGCGTTTAATTTGTGGTTGACCACAGTCCCCCTGGAACTGTTGAATCGACCGACCGGTTTCCGCTTCATCTTGCGTCTCCCCTACCAGCTGTAGGGTAGTAGGCACACAGCTGATTAGCCTAACCTAAATGAACACTCATAAAACTTGCAAAAGAGTATGTGAACAGCAGCCTCATTCTGCTAGATTGAGTGGCAAACGTCCAATTCGCTCTCTATCACACTGGCGCTGCAAACCTCTCTTCTGGCGGATCGTTAGGGCAGTGAAAGCGCCCTTCAGGGTGTGTTTACTATTCTAAAGTATACGCGGATCAGTATGCTGTCGATCAATCAATTCACGATTAAGTTATATCAACAGGCGTCAGGGCTTCACAGAAATCGCCTGTAGTGCATCCCAGAACGAAAGATTCAAACAGTTCCGCAAAGTAAAATTATCTATGTATTAATTTGATGATGGTGGATAATAGCTGAGTTGAGGGACTTCTATCTGAAGGCAAAGTTTTGAACCAGAATCAAACAGTCCGTTGAAAGCCCCTACCTCCAATAGTCATGCGACACTCCAGGGAAGTCCTGTATCCTGGAAACGCTGACATAGCTTGAAAATGTTCAATCGCTGATGAATTCGATTCAAGTGTAAATGGGCTTGTGTTGATCAGTGGACAATCGAGTCTGGGAATGTGAACAAATTAGACATATGATCTTGTGAATTTGACAGATGTCAACTTGCTGACTACAGACTCGGCGACATCCCACTCTAATGGTGAAGATGTTTCTGATATGGCGCTCGGATTACCATTACAAATTTCCTTTTAGCAACCCGGCTCCATGACAATCGCGGTCAGTACAAATATAGGAAGCAGCCAGCTGGCCACAACCGGGAGCTGTAATTCTAGTTTAGGCTGAAGACACCGAATATGATCTTACCTTCATACAGAGAAGATGATACCTCATATCACACAACAATTATCAAATCACTGACCCAGCTGAGCACAGGAATTTGGATTAGGGTCTTTGAATGTGCCGCTGATGTCGTCTTGGTTGGAACGAACTTGGAAGATCTACAAGTTGTTGCTGAGCAAGCCACCACTTTTTCGCGAATTACTGTACTGGTTTCACAAAACTAGGTTAAAGTCCCCCATAGGACTTGATTCTTTGTAGCCTTTCGACGCTCGGCTTCTACTCCCTGTCGATGCAGTAACATGCGGCGTTCAGCACCTTCAGAAACAAACTCCGTTAGTGTCCAATGCTTACCTACGGCCGTAGGAGAAGACACCCGAAATCAAGTTATTTCCATCATTCATGTGTAAGATATTTCCTAGAAAATCGACGAATCAACAAATCTGGTGATTTGTAAGTGTTGGTTTTCGCATCTCAAAAAAATCGTTCAGCTGTAGCGCCCTTTCGGTGCCTAGCTGCCATGCCACACGAAGAAGGCACGAGAGCTGGGATACTGCCAGGTTGTTCAAGGGGGAAGTCGAGAGGCAGAGGTCGGGTTCGAACCACGGACCTTCCGGTCAGTAAATTCGCGCTCTAACCACTTGGCCCATCTCGCACATCTCAGGCGGCCAGTGCATCCAGGATGAAATCATTGGTTCAAACACACTGCCTGAAAGCCTACATACGAGCTGTTCAAAATCGTAGTGGTTCCTCTTCTGTACTTCAGATGATGCAATCGTTTTGGAGGTTGGCTGAAAACCAGGATCCGCAACTCACATTGCGTAATGTAGGAGGCGTTCTGGTGATCAGGAATCATAATGGATCTGTTGCCGGGTTCGGCACTTGCCCTTGATCTGCCCACAACTGCTCCCTGGCAGCCTTTATAGGCAACGATTGTATAACGCATTTGCTTGTGAAGCCGATTCATCACATTAGCGATCTCAGTCACCCTAAAATTAAGCTAGTTGGCGTAAAGTGAAGTAAAGTAGAGGAAAGAGGAGAAGTAACGTGAAGTTAGATAGAATAAAGTAATTTGGATTGAAACGAAGCATAGTCAAGATAGTCTACCTGTGAGCGTCTCGTGGTAACTTCGATACAATGCACCTATAGCTATTAGTTCGAAAATACGGAAATACATAGAAAGGGTTTTGAATGGGCCTGTCAGTTATAAGTGCAGAACCAGTTGTCAATTTTACTAAAAATGTACCTTCAGCTCCATGTGCCACGCATAAAAGTGTCATAAGTACGCAGGGAGCCCACAATGGCAAGCAAACACAAGTCCCTGACTGTGACCTTAGGAAGTCCCAGTCCAATAACAGCCTTAGCGGATTGAGGAAAGCAGATCCCTCGATAGGAGATGATCACCGGTTGGTGAACCAAAAAGTCGATATCACAACCGATGGCATGTAGGGCTGAGATTGGAGTTTATTAATATAGCCCGCTTTTAAAACTTTTCTGTCGACGTATTCTTGTGACATTCAAATTCGCAGGTGTCGTTCTCTTTCGACTATATAACTTTGTTTTCATAACTACACAAAACCGATCATTTGAGAGAAGGCAGGCCTCTCTCAACGAATGTAGATAGTGATCTGGATGAGGGCAGATTTATGTGGTCTTAGGTGACTGTCCGATTCATTCCCCAGAGGTTGCCTAGTTATTTGCCCATGTAGTGAATGCGCCGTCCTAAAATTAGAGGGTTTATTTCCCCATAGGGGTACATTAGAAATACTGTGTCAACATACATTAGTCCTGGAAGCTTTGATCATCTTCATCCATGATGAGATCAGAAGACAAAATCTTGGCTCAGCTCAGAATAAAACGGATCAGTATTGTTCGACTGCGTGCACCCTGACGCATATCCCCGCTGTTTCCCCGTCTTACTGGACCATTCGTAACAGACCAAGTAACTATCATGCACGAATGAGTGTATTTCTCGAAAACAGTCCAATTTGGCTTCAAGTAGAACATAAGGTTGACGGAAACACGGGGACTGCGCCTACCTGATGAGCCCCAAGAAGGGCGAAAACCGGTCGTGGGCTGTCGAAGAGTTTTCAGCAACCTTGTGAGTAGTTTTCTTTATCATACACAAATCCTGTGACCAATCATATTTAAGAAACGCACGTGAATCAGCTGAATTATATTTAACCTTCCCCATGAGCATTCATTTTAGTTATGCACACTTGACCAGACTTGCTCCCAGTAAGTAGGCAATATTCTAATAGGTGAATTCGTTCACCCAAGCAACCGATTTGCCTATTTGCTATTTGATGTGGACTTTCCACTCATTCAATCTTCTGTTCATAATACTTGTAAATTTAAAGGTGGAGTTCAGGTTTTTGACCGAATGGATACAAACCGTACAGATAACAGCGTAGCCATACGAAAAAAAACGATCATTTCTCAAATGTAAACCTGTGTTGAAGCCCTGGAGCACTAGATTCAAACAAAACAACTTGATGTCCTGGGTACCTTCCAACTTGATAAATAAACAAGCTGAGAATTTACATAAATAACCACCACATCTGATGTTGATGCAGAGATAGTCGTACGGTAACTTGAGACCATTCTCGAGAGCGGCGTAAACATTTGTTCGCCATTAATCGGTCTGCCATTAGCTCTTCCGGCCGATTTCGAGGTTACACATGGTAGAATTGTTTGTGAGTTTGGTGTTAGTGCACTAAATGGTTAAGTTTAACATTGGTAGATAAATCCCAATAACTATCAACCCCAGGGTCATCAGTGACGCATTTTGGCCAAATACACATTTTACAGTTCCAGTGTAAACACAGTTACATGTTACCAATAAAGTTCGGCCAAGTACACCGACATTCTGCACTTCAACACAAGTTGTTGGATTTAATGTAGCCAGCGGAATGCAAAGTACGTTTAAAAGTCCTGATTTACCCTCGACAGAGAGAGAATAGCATATCCGACCAATTAATTCTATTGAGGACCTTGCGACATTGGTGGCCACTCCTTCTAAGATTGTAAAGCCAATAACAAGTAGGTCGGCGATATTGTACCACACCGGAAAGTGTTGTCAGTGTTCACTGGTATCGCGGAAACCTTGTACTTCGTCAGTTTTGTTGTCTCCGGCTAGAAGCTGGATCACTTCACTCGTCTCCATTTACACTTGCGACAGATGCCGAGTTACTGCAAAAATAGGGATTGTCAAACTACTTATTACTGAAAAAATTCCGAAGCATATTTTAGCGCACACATTTCTTTTGAACCCACTTTAACCCCTTAACTTTCTAATGTTTTGCCCCTGACACTGATGTCTACCGCAGCCACAATCTAGATTGCTTTATTCCTACTACAGTCTGTTTTTGTCTGAGTTCCAACCACACAGAAAGCACCCCGTTTTGACTACAGGTTCCAACGACTAATATGGTCACAGTAACTCTGCGGCGCCAGCTGACTGTATAGGTCCCACTTCATATTTGATGCCTTGTGGCATCCATGCCGGTTAGCCCCTGAGTATCAGTAACATGCCTTAAAACCGATTGGTGCCGACACCGCAAATCAGAGTCCCACAATCAGACCCAAAGCGCCTCTAACCAAGCGATGATCAGCCAACTATATCACAACTCAGCTTACTGGGTTCATGACCACAAGCCTACATTTACACCCATAGTCATATTTACATGCTTCAAGTTGTGTTTGTGCTCGACTCACCTCGTTCTGCGGTCTGCATTTCAAAGTCTACTAATGCACCACTGGGGGAGACAGTAGAGGTTACGTAAGTATTTTTCAACCCATTCTGCTCTCAGTCAGAATTCTGCTTCCCTCCCTAAACATCTAATCCCACTTTGCAATAAAAACTTCAAATTTTATCTCCAAGGTTCAGCATACTAGCAGGTTGATGGATAACCTGCCTGGTCCCACGTAAAGTAACGTAACAGTCAATTGAAACCGTATAAACTTTATCCGGACGTCAGTCATTCTTGCTCTTTGGGGAACACGAACTGTGATCATTTTGATGTTCTTAATTCATTCACCCAAGTCCCAGTTCTATCTACTGATTCGAGTTGTGCAATAGCATTCCTTTCTTTGGAGAACTGAATATCCAGACAGCCAGACAGACGGAACAGTAATCCGACCTGTCCACCGCAAATATCTCTTGGACCAAACCACATCAAAGGTTTCTATGTCACAAGGGTCACCAGTCTGTTCGCTGTTTTACAAAGTCAGAGGAATGTGCCTACATAGCACACCAGACGCTGAATTCACGTTTTTCACAGATATCGACGGCCACCAACCATTCGGAATATTTTATCCGACAACATGGTAAAGTTCAGCCTCTGATCCAGCGGGCTTTACCATATCTGTTTAGGCCTGTATTTTCATTGTGACACAATCACTAGAGGCAGGACCTGAACGCTTCAAAAACACGGCTAGTGTTAGGAACATGGGATATGACCCGACTCACGGTCTAACCACCTCTTGAAGCACCGTAGTTAAAAGAAATATCGGAAGCACTGGTCGAATAATTGCGATACCAGAGAAAGGTCGCATTCCAAACCATACCGTAGGTAGCCTAACTCATAACACTGCGGCCTGTCGAGATCCTGATCCTTGCAGACGAATTGAATTTTTTACCAGATAAGCCCCGCCAAAAAATTAACCCCCGCCACCCGAAAAAGATTCGAAAAAAGAGGATATGGGGGTCGTACTTTCAGTTTTTATTGAAGAGGGTGAAGTTGGGACATGTCATTAATAATTTGCACGAAAAAGTCCGTTTTTCGGCAAAAAGTGGTGGGGCTCAAATTTTCGCACGTGCACTTTTTGCATTGGTGGCGGGGCTTATCTGGAAAAAATCCCGTCGCTTTCGACAATCTGCTTATGCAACTAGTCTTGGTGCTGTAGCGGACTTAGGACCTTATTAGCGTGTTGGATCAAATAAACGAGCAAGGTAACAAAATCACAATAAGAAAAGAATAAGCACTCGATAAGAACTCATGAATGCGTAGGTCTGTTAGTGCACAGGTGAGGATAGCCATAACACAACTCAGAAGGTGTATGCACTAATTAAAGTTTTTAACTGTGATTGACAATTGTTTACAGGAGCGATTTGTAGCATATATAAAATAAAGGTAATATAAAATGTGGAGCAAGTCAAAAGGGAACTTATCGTCGGTGAGAGTCCCTTGGTGAAAGTCCGGATGGCGGGAACGTGTTTTTCTCCGCAGTGCGACTGCTACACGTGTTCCATAATTGTCCGTGGACTCGTGGAGAAGTTGACTTCGTGCTCCCTGCGCGCGCGCGATTCTGAGTGTGCTGACTGTATTCGATTTCCCTATATGTGGGTCCGTTTGTGTATACGTGGGCGCGTCAGCACATGAGTGGTTGCTACGCTCACTAGACGGTGCGGACAATCGACGTCTGATGAGTCACCTTCATGTGACGTGATTTGCGAGTATGAAAAAAGACAAGTCTCGTGATCCAGTGAGCGACTGTGAGCTGAACAGTCAAGTGTGTGTGTGCCTGGGTTGCTACAGATCCAATAGTCCACTACACCGATTCCAATGCAGTGACCGGCTGTGAAGGCAATATTCACTTGTAGGAATTTTCCACAGATGCTTCACGTGTTATCAGTATATCCCACGATAGGAAAGTTATTCACAGCTAAAAAAATGTCACAGGGAATTATTGTGACGTTCAACAGCTCACATAAACACAGAGATACAGTCCCACTTGTTCATCAGTCNAGTCCCACTGGTTCAGCAGTCAGCAAACAGTCCAACGGAGCGTAAATACACTGACTCAGCAAGAGGTCAGAAAGTCGCGCCGAAAACTTGTGTATTGCATTACTTGGTACAATGAAACAAATGTCGTGATAAAGAATGTACAGCAGTTACAAAATGTAGTTTAAGTTCAGGAAAATGGTAAATAAATGTGGCGACGGATTACAATGCCTCAGTTACAGTAGCCATAACAAGCCAGAGGCTTCGTTTGCCAAATATCACGAGGTCCTTTCCACAGACATAGGTAGACATAGTGCGTGTTGCGCTTACACTGGCCCTCAGGATTAACAATGGTCAATGTACATATGGAACAGAACGGAATCTGATAACAATATTAGGTGTATGAATAACTGGGTGGTATTGGCCAGGAATTATGACTAATTCACTTATTTTGCGGGATGCGGGTGTTTCCATTTTAAGCGCTTTAAAGGTCATTTTGTGTGCAAAACTTTTCGTGTTGAACGAAGTCTCAAGTTACCTGGAATCAGAGACACAGGTATGTTATCAGTAGAGTTTATAGCAACACACGTGGTCGGGACAGATAGGAGAATATCACAGGTAAAATGCCTGGACCATGGAAGTCAATTTCAGTGGAGCAGTATTGGCTTGGAATGTCCTCTCGGATTGCAAGTACATCTACAGCTTTGACTAGCTGGTAGGAAGCTGATGCTTGAACTCGGATATTGATGCATTTACCACTGTTAGTCGTTGCCATGATTAGCTAGGAGGAAGGAAACGAGATGCATCAAATTTCAGGAAGTTGTTCCGCTTCCTCAGGGAATCGGGTTGATCAACTCGTATTCCTGGGCATCATGTACGAAGTGGCTCCTTGGTGTGATCCAATAGGCTTGTCACGCTCATTTATCAGTTTTTATCACGCTTCTCAACAAAGTTGATCACAATTCCTCTTGGATTTCGAGTCACCGGAAATACAGGGCAGAATAGCCAAAGGTCACATGGTGGTGGGGTTCTCGATACGGAGCTTTGACTCACCAGTAGGTTTGGCAATCCCGAATTTCAGAACGGAGAACTGGGTTCCAAAGACTACGGTGCTAGTTACACAAAGCTATACAACACAGAACGGAGAACTGGGTTCCAAAGACTACCGTGCTAGTTCCACAAAGGTAAGCAAAGCTATACAACGATACTCAATTGTTTACGTTCTTGGCGCTGACAAGTGCGCAAGTCTGAACTGACCGGCTCAGCGAAGTGTCAAGCTCCTCAACAGCAAGCGGACAACAACAAGGCTGTGGTCGTTCCTTCCGCTGGCACTCTCGTGACTCTGGTTGACGCTGCGATGAGACGGAAATCACTGGACAAGACGCAACCTGCTCAGCGGACTGGACGCGCATGCTTAAGTAGGTCATCGGCGTGGCACACACACACACACACACACATGCCAGGATTAAACGGCCTTTGTGGCAAGGTGAATGTCGGGTGCAGATGAGCAAAACCAGCGGAGTGCAAAAGTACATGGACGCAGTAAGCAGATGAATGGGTGAATTATCATCAGGTTAGGTTAAACTCAATGGAATGTGGATACGTATTCCCCCGCATGTCGACGCAACGGACGGCCAGAACTGCCTATAACAAGGGGCCATCAGAGTGTCTCTTTAACCATGCGTTGTCATCTGTTGGAGTCCGAAAGTAACTATTAACTGAAGCTTCGTAGACGAAGAATGTCTGACGCCATAATTTTCACCTGTATTGTCGCCAAATACTGGAACCGGATAGACGTCCGTACGTTGGCTGACGGAGGTGGAGTTGTTTCCAGTCATTTTCACTAGTCTCACAGAGGGTTCGAAAGATAATCACCGAAGGAGTATGGTCCACTCTGTCTTCCCGAGCTTCTAGAGGAAGAAAACAGTATCCGCAAGGGTCATACATGATGCCGTTTTGGCTGAGTGCGTATCGTCAAGACTGCCAAACAAGGAAAAGCTGAGCTGACTTGAGTTATACGTAGTTTCAGAAATGAGATTGGGTTTCCTGGTGTCGTTTGAAGTGTCTCACGGGTACGGGCATTATCAACTCACCAAAACCGATTCATGACTAACAAAGGATTTGTTAGAACCCGGCCGATAGTAAATGATGGCTTTTGAACAAACAAACATACAAACCTTACACATTTATTGTTATCAGCAAAGAATTTGTAATAAAAACTTCAAATTTTCCTGATCACACCAACTTTTACTGCACCTATTCAGTACTACATTTTCCCTTTCGCAACAGTGCTGGGAGTGTGCAAACTGCACTCAAACGGGAAAACGATAGTGACGAGAAACTCGTTTGGAAATGACCACTACGATGCTCAGAACATCTCACATTATTGGGACCAATACCAGATCTATTATCCTTGGTGCTCTGGTGGTGAGGAATAGGGTCTCGATGTACAGTCGCCATTTACTGGCGTTACCGCCGATCGTGGGAAAAATTTTGCGTTTGCCCACATGTTCTACTACCGTAGGAGCCACACAATTTTAATTTCAACCTCATGGATATAAGTGACTTCCCTCCAGGTTCAAACATTATGAATGAACATGGGGAATCGAGGGTTAATTCACTACTCATAAGGTTGCTGAGAACTTCTTGACAGCCCACGATTGGTTTCGTCCTTCTTGGGGCTCATCAGGTAGGCGCAGTTCCGTCAACCTTATGTTCTACTTGAACCCAAATTGGACTGTTTTCGAGAAGTGCGAAACCGGTCGTGGACTATCGAAGAGATTTCAGCAACCTTGTGAGTAGTTTCTTCTATGAAAATACACTGCGATATCTCGAATATCGTGCCAACTGAATCATGAGGAGGCCTTTGTGCAGCACATTCAGTTGTAGAATATCATAAACGAGAGATTCAATTGAGTCTTTCGTGGAAACCAAATGGATTTGCAAAGGGGTACTAGTTTATTTTTCTAGGCTAACGCAGATAAACTGGCGTAAAAATGCCCAATAAATGAATAGTTTGGTTTTCCAACTCATGAATTTCGAACCGACTCAAGAAGTGGATTAATCCGGTCATTTAGGCAGTGCGTGTGTGATCTGGCCATCACTATGCTAAACACGAAAGAGCGTTAGATTTAGTCCACGGTTGCAACCATTTAGCCTCTGGGTTGTACACAGGTCTTGTTTGTGTTACACCTGGTTGCACACGCTACTGCTCAGTTTTAACATAAGAATACGATTGGAATCAGTGATATCCTTTTTATTGGGTCTCCAATCTGAACAAGCGATAATAATTCCGTGTAGATAACCCAGCTTGAGGTCTGTTTTCTACTGCTCTACGAAAGTTGAAAACATTTGTCACTTCTGAGGCTTCAGAGGGTCGCTATCGCCGATGGGACTCATTACAGTTTATGTATATATGAATTACTGGAAATGAAGGGATCAGTACTAGGTTTGGTGTTGAGTTTCCCTATTTTCTTTATAAGCGAGACGTTTTCGTGCGTCTGATGTATGTCCTCCAGAAAGTTGATGCATAATAGGAAAAGGCGTATGTGCAGGGAATGATTGAGATCAGTAACTTTGATACCGGAACAGTATCGAAATCGCTTTCCATTTGACTGCTGCCTACACTCGCAGTTCACATTACCGGACGTTATAACAAAATAGCCGCTCATTTTCTATAGAGGAGAATGTCGGTAGCTCAGGTAGCGTAGATGGTCGTTGGCTGCCGCCCATTGTGCGCACCAAAGAAGCACCATCACACAACTGAGACTACCAAGGCACCGCGCTGGAGTGTGAGATTTTTTTAGAATAGATGCTATCCGAAAGACAAGCCAGAGGCTACCATCCGAGATCTCGACGTGTGATCCGGAGCACAAGTTCCCCAAGCACTCGTGTCCCAAGTTATCCTATTTTCAGGATGACGGTGTAAGGGACTTTCTATCCGTCTGATGACCAAAAGTTTAATTTCGAAAGGAAGTAGTGCATCGATCTGAACGGAAAGGTCATTGGTCCTTCGGTCATCAGGTGAATGATTTCTTCCACAATGACTGTCAGTACATTCCGCCAATTGAGCTGACTGACTATGGACTGACAGTGTGGAAACTTCGTAGGACTTTGACATTCCGGAGAGGCCGTTTGCTCAAATTCCACAACGGGCCATTCCTTAGTGTTTTTCTATCATATGCCTGTTCACCTGTCGCCTTATCTCGTAGTGCATGTTGATGTCGAACATTTTCAGAAGCTCCAGCAGTGTCATGAATCGTCCAGAGTAATGAAGTCCGGTCTCTCGTTTTTTAAGAAACTCATGATGTCCAACAACTCAATTCTTTTTCTGTGACTTACACATGACAGCCGTGATTCTCGATGTGACTGAAGCCGATTGTCCCGTACGTTCGCACGAATCATGGTGTTACTTTATTTTATTCTTCCAGTACGCATGCTTCCAGGCATGCTGGAGGTAGTCGGTGATGTCTTATTGTGGGGACCAATACGACCACACCTTCACCGGACTGAACGGTTCACAAGTTGTCTATTGTGAGAGTAGTGGTTACACGCTCGCCTCGCATGCCAGATATCAGGGGTTCGAATCCCGGCACAGCCTTTGGATATGCGCTGATGATGATCTCTAATAAGAGCGAAACTCGAGTCCAGTGCTTCCCTTTGGTGTGGACCCACCGGAATAATTACGCCAGAACGGGAACACGGCCGTTCAAACGAGAGTGGTGTGGCTATGAACAAAAATACCTACCCCGCAAAACCCCAATATTGTGAGATCCTGTCGCTTTTTCTGCAACAGTGCTCAAGATCACACCATCATCAGACAGCCTCATCGGACACAAAAACAGTGTTCGCTAGTTTCGAGATGTCAGCTGCACGCCTGTGACAACATTTCTACTAATCGCGTGAAACTACTGTATACTCTTAGCCTGGTTAGAATTGCGTTGCTACGTTTGTTTGTCCTGGAATTCGGCCAGGTCGCATAGCAACAGGACAAAAACCCTGATATAATCAATTGATATTATGAAAGTTGCGTGTGTGAAGTTTACAGATGATGGTTACTTTAACAAATGTACTGAAAATAGAGAATGCCTGCAGTCATAATTCACCACAGGTAGTCGTACCAAGTGTGAATTCATTCTACAGCCTGAAACTGATGAGAATTCAGTTAATTCAATTCGTCGCGATACACCTCCTCTTTTCTGTGACAACTCTGATGTTTTCATCTGATCTCTATTGTACCACTCCTCAAAGCTACCATTCACACTGACAGTGAGTGTAGGACGAGTATTCTAGTTAGTGTTTGCTGATCAGCACGTGGTCTTAGAATAGCCTGCGCTTCGGAGCTTTGCGATTTCTTTCCTGTAAACTTACATGGGGTCATCTTTCAATGGACTATGATTGAACCATGTCCTAATATATCGAACTGAAGGTTATGGTGCTCACCAACAGCACCATTTATCTGAGATCTTTGTTCTTCCGAGGGCATTTGCAGACGGGATTTAGGAGCAGTGTAAGAAACTGTTGGAACGTGCACTTGTCAAACAAGAAGCAAAATTCAGACTGGATGGTTGCATTCAGGCTTAAATGCTCCGAAAGAATACAGAGCCATGTGATGATCCCTTAGTGGTACCTGTCAGGCAGGTCGGATTTCTGAAGATTATCCCAGAATACCCGAAACCTACGAAGACCTTCAAACTCCACTAAGCGCCCATCAGACAGCCCTAGATCAAGGTCAGACAGTGTCCTTCAAAATATTGCGCGAGACAGCTTCGGATCAAGGTCAAACAGGGCCTTTAAAATACAGCGTGAGGCCGTGGTACTTACACGCACTCGCTTGTTCGCAATAAAGTTGTGTTCTTTGTTGGCGAGTCTTTTTTCCGGCACCAAGGCACTGGGGCGGGGACATCAGATAGATATAACAATAGCAGGAACGATCTCACACTTATGCAAGCTTCTGTTTAGGAGACAGCAAAGAAATAATGGAGCTGTGATACCCCAAGAAAGTTGGTACCAATACAAATTGGAAGCTGGTACCGGTCAGTTAGAGGACTGTTGATTCGCGTTGATGAGTGTCAGTTTTCGCAGACAAAAGGTGGACGCAAGTGAAAAGATACTGGTGGGTTTCCACACGTCTCTAATATGAACATTCGGAGAATTTTATAAGTTTATCACCTCTGGACTACAACCCTACAATCGATTATCTATTGTCCTTACAAACTTACTTATATTGCCTCTGGTAGTCCACTTTCAGAACTCCCTGGCTTTACTCGTTTCCATTCCACCGCCACTAGAGTTAATTCAGATCGATTTTGTTGTGTATGTACCGGCGTCTGGTTGTTTTTATCTGACTGGTTGGGGATTAACCAATATTATGGATGACCCCACATGACTAAAATGCAGCCAAACTCCAGTATAACAGAAGATTGACGGAAACTCGGGCGTCGCGCCCACAGGATAGGTCCCAAGGAACTTTAGCCACTCGTCAGCTACTGAGCGGTTTCCAAGATCCTTATGAGTATCGTGTTCATTTAGGTAATAACCACTTACCCTTCCACTAAGGAAATTCCTGGCTGTTGGCGAGCGGCTAAGATAAGTAATGATTAAAGGACAACAAACCTGAGATTAATCACTTGCACCACGGTTCTTCTGAAGCTGTTTAAACTAGTCATCCTGAAGCGAGTATAAGGTCCCCTATTCGAAGAAGCCTTGCATATTGTCACATTCACTCCGTAGCAGACGCTGTTGCATACCTGTTCACTACGTCACTCCGGCAGTGGATAAAAATCGAATACTGTATGCGTTTAAGTTCCCGATGCGGAAATTTGAGCCACCAGTAGGTTCGACAATCCCGATTAGCAAAAGGAAGAACTGGGTTCGAAACCCTACGGTGCTGACCTGCTCATTGAAGTGTCAATGTAAGCAAATCAGACATCAGCGGGCACAAGGTTGACTTGTAGCGACCCGGTCGCCCACATACTTGACTGTTCAACTCACAGTCGCTCACTGGATAGCGAGGCTTGTCTTTTTCTCATACGCACAAACACGTCGCATTAAGCTGACACATCGGACATCGATTGTCTGCACCGCCTAGTCAGCGTAGCAACCACTCATGTGCCGACGCGCCCACATACACGCACTGGGACCTACATAAAGGCAAACCGAACCCAGTCAAGACACACAGACTCGCGCGCGCGCAGGGGGCAAGGGGTCAGCCAAGCACTCCAAGTCCACGGACAATCATGGAACACGTGTAGCAGCCAAACTGCGGAGAAAACACGTTACCGTTGTCCGGACTTTCACCAAGGGACTCTCGCATCCGATAAGTTCCCTTTTTAACTTGCTCCCATCCTCGCATTGTATTCATTTTTATACCTGTCGCAACCATACAAAAACTTCTATTAGTGCACATTCACCTGATTTGTATTATGGTTACCACTACCTGTGCACTAATAGACTCCGTAGTATGGTTTCCGGTCTTCCCTACCGCGGCGAGTCTCTAGATTGTGATTGGCACTGCTGATCACGTGAAAAGCACCACAAGTTAGAGCAAGCCCGGCAGACAGGACACGAGCACTCATGGGTAAGTAGACCAGCTGCGCACATTCACACGACCACACATGCAGACAAACCACTTTCGGACGGGGTGGCGGCAAGGTGAATGGCGGACGCAAGTGAGCAAAAAGAGTCAAGGTCAAAAGCACATGGGCTGATTAGGCAAATGAATCCGGTAATAATCATGACTTCAAGCTAGGCGCAACAGTACTTCTGTGGTACATTGACTACACTGATGCTTCTCTGGTGTCAACAGGATACAATTACTGCTTTTTCGGTGAAGCAAAGGGTGATTCTAGTCTGGTTCAGCTAGATGAAATCTACATAACCGCATACAATTCATGAACGTCAGTGGCCGTTCCTCTCCTCCGTTGTCGGCTGACGGTAGTGTCACTCAGGATGCCATTACCTAATTCTTTCATCTTGCTTGGCGTTCAGGAAAGGTGCTTCTCATCCAAAGCCAGTACGCCGATGATATCGTAATGGGGTATACTTTCGAAGTTCTTGAGACAAATCTCTAGCCACAAAGTGTACTGGACAAACGTGTTTACTAGTCTAGGACTACTCTTTTACCCTGGATGTTGAGAAATCCCAGGATATTGTCCAGCATGTTATTGACGAGATCCCATGTAATCAATTCATGCTCGTGTTTAGACGTAATAACTGGTGTTGCTTCTCAGTATAGAGCTTGAGATAGCTGAGTAGCTAAATAACGACTAACCGGAATGTTGCTTCTCAGTATAGAGCTTGAGATAGCTGAGTAGCTAAGTAACGAACTTACTGACCGGAAGGTCCGTAGTTCGAACGCAAACTCTGCATTTCGACTGTCCCTATCTAGGCTTGAGCGATGTACCACTATCTCGGCCCTCATGGTTCATTCAGGTGGCAAGGCAGCTAGGCACTGAAAGGGCAATATCTGAATATTGTTCAGATATTGTCACGGAGGCCTACTCATCCCTCGCTAGTAGAGATCTGAAGTGAAGTACCTGGATTCGAATTTCTCAGGCAGTCTCTGTTCAGCCCCCATTGTTAGTGGAGTTTATGAGACCGAAAGTCACCTGTACCCTCAACCGTTTACCGAGTTTTTTTTGGCGGCTGTATTCTGTATCACTAAGTTCATTAATTTCTTGTCCTGTTCATGGAACTACCTGAGATAGAGATTACTGTCCTGTTGCCGGGTACTCAACCGATAAGCTTGCGGTGGGATAAATGTGAGGCAGGCAGTTTGGTACTTGTTCCAGTTTTGCCCAATGAATTCTCTCCTATATTTTTTGCTTTCACTAGTATATGTATGTTTACATCACACGCCTGTTTAGGATACAAACTTTTACTGGTCAGGATTTCGACCTAACCTAACTTCGTGTTCCCTCCTTTAGCTCGTTGTTGGAGTTAATACTTACTCACTGTATTGCTTATTGACCTCGTGTCTCGCTTAGTCCTGTAAAGCCTACACTCAAGCTTTCACTTACAGGCGAATGTCTTAACTTGTGTTGAACTAATTGCCATACCATTTACATGGGATAACACTGTAAGTTTGCGAGCAGGAATTGTTGTCCTGAGGAAGGGTTGCTGGGGTCAGTTACATGCGATTTCCTATGGGACTCGCAGTCACTTTAAAGGCAAACACGTAGACTCCAGACAGGAATGCGAGAAGGCTTCAGAGCGCTGAGGTTGATTATATGACTCCAGACAGGAATGCGAGAAGGCTTCACAGCGCTTCACAGCCTTTTTTCTTCTTCATCGCCATTGCATGATGTACCCTCATGAACTTTGTCCGGCAAAGGTTTGGAATGGAGAACAAGAACTTCCTCAGTTGATAGTGCTTGAGAATTCATAATACACCTCCCACCTAACTGATTCTGGTAAGCTTTATTCAGTGTTCCAGATATCCCGACCCTTCGCCTGTTAGTGGCTCCATCACTCTTTCGTTACTGGGGATCAGATGCCTGCAGACAATACGATTCAGATTTTGGGAGCACCTCTGGTCCAGAGATACTTCAACCACTGACCGGGAGGTTTGTGGTTCAAACCCAACCCAAAATCTCGACTTCATCTCTCTAGACTTGTGATGTTTTCATGTTTTCTTGAAATTTGGTTTCAAGTAGAACATGAAGTCGACGAAAAACCGGAGACTACGCCTACCTGATGAGCCCCAGAAAGGGCGAAACCGGTCGTGGGCTGTCAACGGATTTTCAGCAACCTTATGAGTAGTATATTACAAAGAATGATTATTTTGTTCATGCTTTTCCCCCGATATGAGGCACATGCTGCTCCATGGATGTTATCCTCATTGTAGTCCACCATCAGTGGAGAGAGGTGGCCCATCGCAGCACATTCAGTTGCTTGGAAACATCCTAAACGAGTGATTCGGGTTGGTTCCAGGTGAGTCTTCGGAAAAACCAAATTTGTTTGCAAATGAGTACATTTCGCTAACTTCGTGCAATCTGGGTTCAAGTAGAACATAAATTTGGCGGAAACTGGGTGACTGCGCGTATCTGTGAACCCCAA
>NW_008751954.1:138186-145257 GCF_000715545.1 Opisthorchis viverrini
CGCCTACCTGATGAGCCCCAGAAAGGGCGAAACCGGTCGTGGGCTGTCAACGGATTTTCAGCAACCTTATGAGTAGTATATTACAAAGAATGATTATTTTGTTCATGCTTTTCCCCCGATATGAGGCACATGCTGCTCCATGGATGTTATCCTCATTGTAGTCCACCATCAGTGGAGAGAGGTGGCCCATCGCAGCACATTCAGTTGCTTGGAAACATCCTAAACGAGTGATTCGGGTTGGTTCCAGGTGAGTCTTCGGAAAAACCAAATTTGTTTGCAAATGAGTACATTTCGCTAACTTCGTGCAATCTGGGTTCAAGTAGAACATAAATTTGGCGGAAACTGGGTGACTGCGCGTATCTGATGAACCCCAAGAAGGGCGGAACCGGTCATGGGCTGTCCAAGAATTTTCAGCAGCCTTTTGTGAAGCGTATTGAGACCGAGCTTGACAGTTGGATTGCAAACATTTCATCACCAATCGAGGTGACATCGTCAGTGCAGGGTTGAGTGGGTGAATTCCTCTTCTTCTGCCTGTGCTTATATAGCTTCTAAACAGTAACTACCTACATTCCACAACATTGCTACGGAACACCCTTTTTCCATGGTGACCTACCTCCAGAGAAATTACCGTGTTTTGTCTTAGTAATGCACCTATGGTCCTACAGGGCTTTCCTCGAAATTCCAGTGAGCACCACAGAAGTTAAGCTAGTGACGAATTTCGCATATTGTCCTGAATCAAATCTTGTAAATGTCACCACAGAGAATTTATGAAAAACACCATAGTTTGTAACGAATAAATTTTGAAATATCTATCAATACGAAAAACGTTTTTTTTGCGCGTAAGACTAATAATAAAGCATAAAGATTAGCAAGGCCTTCAAATTAGTCATATAAACACACAGAAAAGAGATAGTAGGCTGGCGCATCCACATGGGAAGCCTGAGCAGCTCGTTCGCCCTCCTGAGGACCAGGCGTTAGTCTATAGGTTGAAAACGCGTTGTGAAGTAAACTTAATTCAGCTGTGAATAAATCGTCTAGTCAAGTGCGTAGTGGTAAGGACGTCGTAAAATGGCCACTTGATGCAGATCTTCCTGACTGCTTTTGTATGCATTGTTGTACTCACGCTCATTTAGTTCACAAACGATTTGTTTCACCCGACCTCGGTAGGCAGCAAGGTCAGCTGCTGTGGTTGCTGTGCTTACTTCAGCGGTCTCGCAGCGATCATTTAGGCTTTCGATCGATCCAGGTTTACTTGTTGTAGTAGTATAGAACCGACAAGGTGGTGAATGGAATCCTCCAGTTACTGGGTACTCGTACCGAGTCAGGTACTTGGTCGTATTCTGTGTTGGATAAGTGGTCAGTGTCGGGGAATGGACAAGTTCCGCGTGTGATTGTGGTCGGTAGTCATTACTAGTAGTCGTGACCCAGGATGGATAGTGTGTGTTGTAGTTATATTCTTTTTTGGGAGGATTAGGAGCAACTTTTGGCATGGCATTTTGTGCTTTGGCGTAATATTCGTGGTCAATCGAACAGCTCTCACAGCCAGTGCTTTGTCTGGGGTCATAATCTCTATACATTGTATCCCATCTGGCAGAACGTACAGGTTTGGAAGCCAGGTACAGACTGGACGAATACTGCTGAGGCCCAGTTTGGCTAGGTTCATAGCTGCCATTGAAGGTCCCATAAGAAGGACGGTACGGGTCGGTGTAATTTCGAGGATCGGACAAACTTGAAACATGTTGATAGTTTTCGACTTTTCGGTATTTGGGGTTGTAGTCTTCTGTTTGCGTCGAATGTGGTCGCATGGAAACGCTCTCAATCGCATTCAAATCGGAGTCCCAGCTGGCATAGGTGCTGTGGTGAGGTGTTTGCCCTGGTGGACAATGATAACAATCAGAACAAAAGGAGCAACGCGCAAGAAGTTTGTTGGTCCTAATGAGTTGCTCGAAGTATGCACGTTTCTCTGCAAAGCCTGGGGTGATGGGTGTTGTGTCTACACCGTCGTTTACGTGGAAAGGACTAGGGATGTCACGAGTTGGCTGCGGTGAATAGCTGCACTGAACTGCTTCGTTCACTTTATATGCCGGGGTTTGCGTGCCACAATCTTCAACAAAAACCCGTGTGAATAACGGTGGAACGGGTGACAGTGGTTTACGTCTTCTTACTCTGTCTCGAATTTCTCGTTCCGTGTTTTCCTCCAAATCATTCGGAACGTAGCGTGCTGCACTTCTGATGTGTGGCGGAGACCAGCTCCCCCGCAATTCGTGATAGGCTTGTCGCTCGCGATTCACTGATTCGGCCTTTTGCATCCACCTGCGACGTTCACTAGCTTCCCGAATTCGCTCAGATTCTGATCGATACACACCAGTCTGTGGACGATAGCGTTTTGGCACGAGGGCCAGCCTTTTCTTATCTTCCCCTGACAAGCTTTGCCCGGACGTAGTCAGCCGCATTGACTGAGTTCGTCTAATGTTTGACTGCATCGGCTTTTCACGTTTTACCGATGGGTTCTTTTGTCCCTGAAGTGAACTGAGTATAGGCGTTCGATATGGTGGTGGTGATAGAGACTTTACTGACCAAGATCGCGTAGGAGATGGATAATATTGTGCCGGACGGTTGCACTGAACCGAAGAGTCTTTTGTAGGCAACCAAGTGTAGGGCACTCGGTTTGGACTGGTATTCATACTGCTGCATCGCAAAATATAGGGATGTATCTCAGCTGGTGGGGGAGTTGGTAACGCTGGTGGTTGACCGCAAGGTGAAGGTGTTTTTGGCACTTGCTGGTGAACCTTCGGGCCAATGGGCACACTTCTCGGACGGGCTGCAATACGGTTAGATCCGCTTGACGAAGGGTAAGTACGGGGCATTGAAACTTGGGTTTCCCTTGTCTGACTTCTAGCTCCACTTCTCTGGTTCACTGATTGTTCCGATCCAGTGCGTGTCAGCGCCTGTGTTCGGTACGGTGTGATGATTCCATCCTTTTTAGCATCTTGTAAGGCAGTTTCAGCTACCCAGAAATTGGTCGCCTGAATTGTCGATCGACTAGGATAGGGACCATCGGAAATCACGTAAGTGGTGACAAATTGTTTTGGGGCGTTTTGCTCTAGGGCATTTGGGACGCGTTCGTAAACCACAGCTGAGCGCACAAAGACACCATCTGTGTCACTGGGCTGTACGTGAATAAGTTCACCCTTGGAATTAATGGGAATCAGAGATCTGTTGTTGGACTGTATTGCTTTATCGCGTTTCCCACTATCGGTTTGCCTCAACGCCGGTCGATATGCTGCCATACCGGACTGCACGGTACACATGCCTGTATCCTTGTATCTTTGCGGATTGCCGGACGGCGGTTCCACCGGGGAGAGAGAACGCTGGGTGATTGACCCTGCACGGTAACGCGTTCCTTTGGGAGGAAAGTCAGAAGTTCCTCTGTCCAAGGCAAGAGATCTAGAGCGAAAGGGGAGGTGCATCGACAGTATTGGTTGAGCAGATTGTTTCATTTGAGTAACAAAGTTTCGCCTCGAACCATGTCTGCCTCGACAACGGATTGAACTGGAGGCGGTTCTGTTGAAATGTGTGTCAATCAGTTCTGGTGATGGAGGTAATGGAAGGGGAGGAGGTGTTGGAAGCTTGCTATGAGATATAGGACTTGGGGTACGAAATTTAGGTGGGCGGCAGAAGAATTCCACCGATTTTGACATGGAATTCCTTGATAAATCACGCCCCGGGGATGTCACTTTTTCCAAGGACTGACCTCTTGTTAGCCTCTTGTTAACTTCACCTCGCTCAAACATCTGGCGTAGTTCTTCCACGGATGTGTTATGCTCCAGGGGAGCATCACCCAAATCAGTGTTCACACTCAACACCTGGATTGATTTACGTGGAAGTGTGTATGATAATTTCCTCAAAGGCGGACCGTTTTGGATCGCGTTGCTAGTGGAGTTGGTTTGGCCTAAACTATTGAAATAATCACGCAGCTGACCTACTGAAGGTACCCGGGGCTCCGTTTGATCCATGGGTGCATTGATATCAGAAATTTGTCCAGCAGATAAGTGGGAATTTCGACGGGCATGCTCAGGGGTGGAAGGCGTTGTGCTAGGCCTACTTTGACCAGTTTTACGCTCTTCTGACTGAGCTCGTGACTGCAGATGAGCCGAAGATTTCCGTCGCGAATCCAGATGAATGGTGGATGAGCTCACAAATTCTTTGGCTCGCTCTGGAACTGGATCAGTATGTTCAATTTGCACACTGTCCTCTAAAATATCTACTTTATTCAGTAGAGGATTATCTTCTACCATATGTCTGAGAACGTTTCATCTCTCAGCTGTGGATGGACGGGCTGTGATTTCGCAACTGAAAGTTATTGATCCTTGGAGTCGGATATGGATTCTGCCGTTGAGGTTATTGCCTATAAAGAGGTAAACGGTAGAGCAAAGCTTGAGTAGGAGACATTTTTCAAAAAAATGGGAAAATCGTGTGGCAAATTTTTTTCTGGTCACAGTTCGAGTCGAGCAATCCATAATGAGTAATAAAAGTTCTCAGAAAGCATGTGGGATAAACCCAATGATGGAAACTAGTCCCGAAAACGGTCACCTCCTACAGAGAGAAGGCTAAATTGACACAACAAATCAGTCTTAGAAACAACTAGCAGTGTAAGGAGGATAATCCATAATGAGTAATAAAAGTTCTCAGACAGCATGTGGGATAAACACAATGATGGAAACTATTCCCGAAGACGGTCACCTCCTACAGAGAGAACGCTAAATTGATACAACAAATCATTCTTGGAAACAGCTACCAGTGTAAGGAGGAAAACCCTGCGCCGTAAAACCGTTTATTAGCAAGCACCAAATAAACAGTTACAAACCATTGGACAGGAAAGTAACCATCCCATATGAAACTTATTTTTTGAAACTGAACATCCTCATGCGTCTCCTTCCGTAAATGAATGCTACAGAACGGTTTCCCAAGTTCCGTGATAAACCCTACCATCCATTAGGCGCTGAGGCGGAGTTACGATAAAACCACATATTACTCGCATGACTCATCAGTAGTATCTGCTGTTACACTAGTATCCCATTACTGTTGTTGTTTCAGATGCCTGAGGACAACTGAGCTGCCTGCTTTTTAATAGGTATATATTTGGTGATTTTCCACCAGGAATTATTGTTTGTGGTTAATTGTTGAACGGTAATCATTACCATAAACGTGACAATATTTGTATATAGTCGAAATTATGCAGGGCATCTTTGTATATTCGGAGTGATTTAGTACGATGTGTTCACTGTTGAGAAAAAAGCACTGCTGGTCTCCTTATGCTTCATACTGCAGTCGTTTTGTGATGGTCTTTAGGTTTCACAAGGTAACGCCAACTACTGCTTCCAACCGCTACATTCGCAGTATCACCGCATTCTTCATGAGTTGAAATATCGATTTTAACAGGGAGGTAGACTTGCCAGAACTAGGTTGCTTTTGGTATCGGATCCATCTGGCAGTGATTTCTGAGGTAGAAGAAAACTGTTTGGCCTACCTAACAAGCACGTACGTAACGCGTTTTGACTTCTACACGGAATGTTTTGCATGTCGACACGCTACATTCGCAGTATCACCGCATTCTTCGTGAGTTGAAATATCGATTTTGACAGGGAGGTAGACTTGCCAGAATTAGGTTGCTTTTGGTATCGGATACTTCTGGCAGTGATTTCTGAGGTAGAAGACAACTGTTTGGCCTACCTAACAAGCACGTACGTAACGCGTTTTGACTTCTACGCGGGATGTTTTGCACGTCGACAGTGAGGTTCAATCATAAACCGGGTCGAGCTGTGAACAATGCATCGAAATTATTCAAACCAAACATGCCGAATGAATGAATGAATGAATGAATGCATGAATGAATGAATGAATGAATGAATGAATGAATGAATGAATGAATGAATGAATGAATGAATGAATGAATGAATGAATGATGGTATTTATCACCCTCCTTTGAGCAGTCGTCATCCTATCCTCATACAATCCCAGTGTTTCGTCTGCACCAAGGAGTGGGAGGAACGGATTAGAGTTCCACTGCTATTACTGCTATTGCAATGCACTTTCTTGGCCAAACCCTGAATTACTGCGATGCGAGTGGTTCTTTGTACTATTATTCCACCAACACTTGATGGATGAATCCGAATTTTCTGTGGAATAAACAGAATGATAATCCTGGGACGGCATGGCGATTATTATACAAGCGAACGCCATGAATGAAAATACGGTGTGTAGTTGAGAAATACACTCATTTGCAAATCGATTTGGTTTTCTCCAGAAACCTAACTGAATCTCTCGTTTATGATGTTCTTGAACTGAATGCGCTGCACACTGGCTGCCTCATGTTTCAGTTGGTACGATATTCGAGATATCGCAGTATATTTTCATAGAAGAAACTACTCACAGTCGAAGAGTTTTCAACAACCTTGTGAGTAGTTTCCTGTACGATGTGTAGTGTTTGTTCTGACGTCCGTTTCATTGCCGAAACGACTGATCTCACCAAATATGACCTTGGATGTGACCAGTTCCACCAAAGTGGGGGAATGTTTTTGAGAAGTTTCCTGTTGAGCTCGAAGGTGAAAACTTGAGGAATCGAGAATTGTCTTCCTATAATTACCTGACGGGAGCACCCAAGTTAAGGTGAACATCCTACCCCCATGGCCTAGACAAAGTAGGGTAAAGGTAACTTCAGCAAGTCAGTACATTCATCACTGACGTCGGCAGGTTTTTTAAGCCCCCATGGCCTAGACAAAGTAGGGTAAAGGCAACTTCAGCAAGTCAGTACATTCATTCATCACTGACGTCGACAGGTTTTTTAAGATGGGACTTGCCATTTGGAAAGCTACCAGTTTTGTAGTTATAAGGAGGATCTAACAGCCGACATCTGATGAACAGCTGTGTCTCGAACAAGCAGTTTGTATGAAGCAGTATCTACACTGTCAATAGCAATGTGAGGAGGAACACAACAATGAAGCGGGTAAAGTTGTTTGAGTAGGTTGAACAGTGGGTCCAGCAGCCACAATCGATTCCCCAGTGGTCTTG
>NW_008751954.1:145915-185677 GCF_000715545.1 Opisthorchis viverrini
TAAGGTAATCCTCCCCAAATCAGCCAGATAGAGGCCAATCATATGGAGTGAAGTATGAGCGAGGTAATTTCGAGACGCGACAGTACATTACGAAGATATACATGCATCATGATATCTCGAATATCGTAGCGACTGAAACATGAGGCGGCCTGGTGCAGCCATCCAGTTGCCTGGACACATCACAAACGAGAGATCCAGCTAGGTTTGGAGGTGAGTCTCTCGCAAGACCAATTTCGTTTGCAAATGAGTGTATTTCGCTTAAGAGCATGTTATTTTGACAGGGCAACTGAATGATTTCAGCAGCCTGGAACACTGGCCAGTATTTGTTAAAAAACACTAAATAGCTATGGCGTGCTTGCTTGATGAAGGACTCAACTGCGCACTGATGATGTCTTCTCAACTGGAGACGAAACGTTTGCAAGCCAATTGCCAAGCTCAGCGAACAGATTAAGTGCCAGCCACCAGTTATTAAGGACCAAACAGCTGTAAAAGTTAATAGCCGTGGGCAAGTAAAATACAGACACCGTTAGTTACAGAGTGGTCGATGTCTTGACACAAGTATATTCAATAACAAAAACTTCGTGCGTTATGTTTCTGGATTTCTCATGCTGGTTTTTCCTCCCTGCTACGTTACCGTACCATCATACTCCTCCACCGGCCCTCTGCCGTAGAATAAACAAACGGTTTCGGAAGACAGTGGGAACATTATTGCGTATCATCGGTGCTTATTCGAAACGTCTAAGGAAATGCGGTAAGCATTCACGCAGTTCGAACCGCCAACTGACTTTGGCACAAAGGTGGTTTTCTGCAAGAATGTGGCCTTATTGTCCACGTCTATGAATTTTACAGATTCGACGGCTGTTTTGAGAACACCGAAAACCAACGGGCCAGTCGAATGTGTGAATTTAGGGATTCGGCCAATGTATTCAAGCACGCTTCCGTGAAAACTGAAAATTGACGAATACCAACAAAACAACGGTAATCCGTATGAAGTGTAATCCAAGAAGCCGTTGCTTAGAAAACCGTTCAAGCCTAGTTACCCGATAATACGGGATTCGGGTAGTATGTGTTGTTCGTGGAAATTCGCTTGGCGTCTCTTGAACAGGGGAGATCTGTTGCGGAATTTGTGGAGTCGCTATGTAGCATTTGTTTGGATTTCAGCAACAGTCAGTGAATATCCGGGAAGACGCGTTCAAAGAGAAGATGGATATTCGGTTTTTGTAAACAAGATGCATATGAGAGTTTTGGTTCCATGTCCAATAGTCCGTAACTATTCAGTTGGCATTTTCTAATAAATACCTCCGGAACGAAGGCCTTCTTCCTTTCACCTGTAACATATACTACAATCCAATATCACTGAGAGTTAGGAGCTAACAAATTTTCCCATCTCGGGATTGGCATATTTGGAACACAGAAACTATTGTGATGTTGTGACACACTCGACCCTCACGAGGTATACGACGCTGATTATTATTTTCAAAGTGCTATGAAGTTCTCCAAATTGGGTTCTTCCCACACACCTAGGAGCTGTGTTTCTTCCTAATGTTGATCGCGGCTGATGAAAATTTACCTGGTATCTGCTTGCACACAGCGGGCACAAGCCTTTGCGCTCTGTCGGACAAGAAACCATCGCCAAGGGCTGTGTAGCCGACGACTGTGCCGTCCAACTCCGCGAAATACTGCTTATGCATTGACCTACTTAATAATCCCGAGTAATCACCATCATCGAGAGCAATAACTCAGTCTCAATTTCCGGTGTTCAGGTGTTACATAATTACTTCGAAAGGGTGGGGAATTAGGGCACCTTGACATTGGATGGTGATCAGGTGGCATCTGAGATATATGCTGAACCTATTATTCGGCTTGCAAATGTATCGTCGTCATCGTACTAAGGGACTTCGTCAGTGAGTGTCCACGTGCACGTACCCGGATGACTGAGAGCCTGAAATACACAGGGGAAGTAGAGATTAGGCCGACTTCAGAAAGACATGCGCTGATAACAGTGAGGAGTATTGTCCAGTCTTTCTTTCTTTTGAGTTGTCCGCACTGTGGTGTTGGTAAAACTTGTGTGGGATGACGGCTACATGGTCCCAAGAAAGTCAAACAATACTGTAGGCGCTTGGCGTCCAGTATCTCCAACATTTGCCAGGCCAAAACCATCCCAAGAAAGTCAAACAATACTGTAGGCGCTTGGCGTCCAGTATCTCCAACATTTGCCAGAGCAAAAACCAACTCATAATCACTGTAGCTGCAGAATATCTATGATATTTACGCACGACGCTTGGCGATATCTGCTCACTATTATGTTAGCTAAAGTTTGACGTGGATTTTTGGTGTTTCCATAGTGGTTCATGTAAACTTCGCGTCATTATGATATCTTCCAGCGCCTATCACGAATTTCTTTGAGGGAATAAAACCTACGAAAGGTGTATACGGTGCAGCAGTTGACGTCTCCTTCGATTCTTAAAATTCCTGTGGCAGGGTTAAGTTCATTTTTTCATAATAGTGTACACTAAAGTACTTTTGGACACCAAAATATTTTATCGATTTTTATTGGTTCAGTTATCTCAACTGTCTGCGGCAGGTGTCCGTTTTTCAAGCGGATAAACCCGATGACGTGCGCTGTCAAGCTCAGTTCCGTGTGAAGTGGAGGGACGCTGATTTTTTTTCGCCCAAGTTGAGAAGTCGGCCAAATGACTACCTTGATTAGCGCCGGTTTTTCTGCGGATTTCTCATTGTATCAGGTGTAAACCATAGGAAAATCACTTCAACTAGATGGGCTGTCGTGATTAATGGACCAGAATGTCTAGTACGGCTTGCCGCCTTTCCCTCTATTCGCAATTGTGTCCTTCTGGAATTTTAAAAGTTTGTACGACAAAGTCAGTCGTTTCAGATGGTAACCAACCTTAGGGTGGGTACTTCATGCACCGACGCTACTCTGTTCTCCTTATCGCTGACGTTGTCACTATGGTAACCATGACTATTTGAAACAAATGTTTGCTGTTGCATCTTGGGACATGGGATCACTGAGTATTCTAACATTGTGGTATGAAGTGCCATAAGGTTTCAATTTATTGTTTTAGTACAAAAATGAATATAGAAAGTTTTTCCAAACAAACGAGACTGTTCAAAACATTCTGATCCTGTTATTTCAGGCAAACCCTAAATATTTATCTCTTTATTTAATCCCGTCATGACGGATATACCATAGAAATGAATTTGAATTCCTAGCACAAATGTAATGAGCAGAAAGACACGGCTGGTGGTTGACCCGCATAACCGACCGTCCGCTTACCATGGCTAACTGGCACCTGTCGAGCACTGCGTGTCCGGGGACTGACGTTAAACAGTAGACGCTTTGCGTGGCATGTCGCTAAACCGACTGTTCTAGCCGTTAGCCGGAGTACTGGCCCTTCAAACATGCATGCAAATATGAATCCGACCTGAGCTCTTTCGTAGAGCTGAATGACCAATTGCGGATATCTGCAGTCTTCGACCATAGCGCATAGTTTTTTTAGACTACTTGAGGGTAGAAAACCATTTTTACTCTGCACACGCCTATAGATGTAGTTTTGAGACCTCTGTTTAGGCTGGTAACGGATCCTCTCTCTCGGACTCTCGAGCTTTCAAAATGAGCTTTCCTCATGTAAGTGAAGCCAATCTGTGCTGAAAATCCGAGGAGAATTGTACCGTTGTCTCATCCTTGTTGGGAATCGCCAGCAGTGAGCGTCTCAAGAAACTTCAGGGAGTTTTCAACCCGCGACCTCCCAGCCACTAGCGGCTGATCAGTAATATGACTAACTCGTACTAGGGCAGGATATAGAGCCATTCATCCTGCAGTCAAGGAAATCACATCATGCATTCACGTTTTGATTGGCTCTTGGGGTAACGCCTTCTCAGATGGTCGTTTCACTCGTTCTTTGAAAGTTTCAACACAAGCTCAAATGGATTGCACTGGTTGGTTGAATGACAGATAATTACAGCGGATTTTTATCAGGATTCATATTTTCCTAGACTATTAAAAGGTTGGTGATGCTACCTGGCAGCTTAATAGCCGAAATTACACGAAGTATTGCTCGGTAGAGAACAAAATATGGTTCACTATGGGTTCGAATTCCACATTGGGCTTTCATCTGGTTTTCGGGAATCCGTGCAATATAAAACACGAAGATGCGGAGCCCAGTATAATTGCACTCGAGTTGCCACTGTAAACCCGTCACAGATTGCCCAGGGTTCAAAAACACTTAGTTAATTTTGTCATTAGGTAAAGATCAGGGTGGTTGGTGGTGGTGGTTGTGCACAACCACCAACCCACCGCTACGCACTACTACGCCCCACAATAACGCAATGATGATGTCACCTCGATTGGTGATGAAACGTTTGCAATCAAATTGCCCAGCTCAGCGATCCAATAATCCGCGGTCTTGCCGTTTGCTGTGGATCGTCTCCATGGGGCCAAAATTTTGAATCGCATTGGTGAAAGTAGTTCATCATTATTGTAGGTCTCCTAAGGCTCTGTAAGTGTAGATAGTGAAGAACTGAGTAAAATTGCCTGAGGAATTTGTCACAAGCCGCCAGATAAGCGTTCCGGGTAAAGACTGACTAAAGGGTTGGCTTAGAACACTACGATCGATTAATTGCCATTCGACACAGAAATTACATCTTGGCTACTCCGTCTTTTTCTCATACGACCGTATTTAGAGATCTCGGTTTCCTTCGTATTTGCATCATCATTTTCATTTGTGCAGTCTTACCGACCTACAACTTTGCATTATCACTATTTCTCTGGTCCTGTGGGCCGTGGAAAAAACAGTTAGTTTGTCTCAACTGTGGTGTCAGTCCTTCGAGCAGACAACTATCGTGCAGGCTCCTTCCTCTGAGGAAGTTGGCAACCGGGCAACTTACCTATCTATCAGCAGCTACGTAGGTTCTCATTGAAATTCAGGATCCCCTCTAAGTCGAAGTCTGTAGACAGTATTGCTGCCAGTTTCTACTCAGTTCACAGTACGCAATTTACCGCGCATCAGATCTTCGAGCAGCCCTTTGTCACACAACAAATCCATATCACTTCAATTCGTTAAATGATCTGCTCTCTATAATCACTAGGCTGGATTACTTATTGGTATAATCTTGCTGAGTGAATTTTAGGTCTGTGAACGGATTATCTGTTGAGCTGAATGTAGGAGATTCTCATCTACTTGCAGAGTGCACTAAGCTGTTCAGTATTATTTGACCACAACAAGTCTCACAAAGCCTATTCCGTTTCCTATGTTTTTTTTGTTTGGATGAATTCATTCTGCTGCAGGCGGCAGAAAACTTTTCCATACATTCACCACTTTGCAAACGTTGTGGAGCTGAATGTTGTGGCTATGTCTGGGGGAATAAATGTCCAAAATTATGACGGGTTTGTCTGGTGTGGTTTATTCAACCCAAGTTAGAGAACTCTACTATAGTGAACAAAATGTGAAACACTTCAATTATCTAGCCAACTGAAAACGAAATCGTCATCGCTAAAATTTCTTACATACAGCATGTTGTATCCCGGGCAATCGTCATACCCATATTGGGGATGGGCGGAATATCCCAGTGGATAGCGCCCAAATTTGCTGACCGACTGACCAGAAGATCCGTGGTTCGGATCTGACCTGTGCATCCCTGTCTATGCCTGGGCAACCTGGCAGTATCCCAGCCCTCGTTCTTCCTTCGGGTAGCATGGCAGCATGGTGCCGAAAGAGCTTTGGACCAAACGATTTACTTGTTAGGTGGACACGACTGATTAGGTGGAAACAATATTCCCGCACCATACAGGGTGTTACTTTTTTTGCCAGAAAGACTCACTTGTTGGAAGAACCTTCAGTCAGATGGTTCTAACACTAGGTCTTTAAAAACAACTACTTTGGCAGCAGTTAGGCAACTCTAAGCATAGGACATCGGAGACAATGTTCAACTTTTTTCCGAATCATATGACAACGAATAATCACAAAAGTTGGCGAGATGAAAGCCTCGTAAGAGGTTTATTGCTTACGTTTTTGGAAGGAGAAGAATACGGGTGTAAAAAGACATCATTATTTCTTACCCTCTTTTTGCATGAATGGCTACATTATATATATATATATATATATATATATATATATATATATATATAATTCTGACAAATTTCGATTTTATTGAATGGTTCAGTAGCTAGAACCATTTGATTGAATTTGTTCCCAGCAAGTACATTTTTCCGATCAAAAATTGCACCCTATAGTTTATGGGCACTTTGACTCACCTAACCGGTCGTGTCCGTCTGCAAGAATGGTTCGCCGATTGTCCAAGATACATGTTTCCCAGAAAAACTTTCAGCGAAACCACGTTGGTTTTCAGATAGCCAGGTCACATTTTGTTCAATGGACTAGACCCTCTCACTATGGGTTCACAAAATCGTCAGACATTTGGGAGTTCCGTTAATCAACGCAACCACAAAATGCAGCTAACCGATTTTTTGAAGTAGTGAGTNAATGCAGCTAACCGACTTTTTGAAAGTAGTGAGTGTGCGGAAAATTTTTCTCTGTTGTACAGCAACAATTTTCTTTGAGATTTTTCAAACATCATGAGTGGACTGATTTAACTGTTCAGGTTCAGTAGTGCACAGCATGCAGTTTGAGGTGCCAATGGATCTAATGAGAACAAGCTTGTTATCAAGAGGACATCCACTCTGGTCTAAACTACCTGTTTGTATTTGATGAGACTATTGTGCAGTCCGCATCCCAACAACGGGCTGAGCAGCCAGTAAACGATGGCTGTTTTCTCGACTCAGCTACATTCATTTGACTCACACAATACGTTCTTTGTGTGAGGAACTATCGGGAAGGTCAGATTCCTGAAAGTAACACAATGAGACCCTGAAACTCCGCCAAAATCTCAATAGGAAAGCCGGCATGTATCCAGGCCAGTCAAGCAATCATCCAATCAATTCAGCAAAAGCCGATGAGTGTTCAGGCACGCCACAGATGCACGACCGAATGTGATCAGCGTTCAGGCTTTTCACAGAGCCACGATCGATGTTGATGGGTGTTCACTAAACGCCTATCAGACAGCCTGGATCAGTGTCAAAAAGTACCCTTTAAATAGCGCAGGGCCGCTGTAACTTTTGCACTCGCACACACTCGCTTGTTGCAAAAGAGCTGTTATGTTCCTTATCGGTGAGTTCTTTTTTGGCAGCAGGCAATGGAGTGGGAACAACAGCCAGATACAACATTTTGAGTGACAAGGTTCCCGAATGAATCATACTGCCAGACGTCCATCGGACGATGAAGTCGAAAGGAAGTTTAGCTTACGGAACAGGTACGGATCGTAGTGACTGACGGTACTCAATGGATTGGGACTTTATGGTTCCTTTGTCGACGTAGATATTCTACTCAGCATGGGCAACAGCATTGCCACATATACTTCTTGAAATACGGCTACGGGAAATTTATTCATAAAATGCCTCCTATTGGAACGAAGTTGAAGACGGATAGGGTGAGGAAATGGCGATAGCCTACCACAAGTATCCTGAGATGCCCATTTTTCGTTTGGCCAGTAGCTCGGAATGAAAGCACGACGAAGCAGCGCAGATACGTGCCGCAGTCCAAGAGTCAGTGCAACCAAGGAATGGCACTACAGTTAACGGGGAAACATGACATGAGGAACCCTTTCTACTTTAAAGTGTTATTCTAGAAAGGTGAGTGGTGAGATTGATTCAAATCCGCGAACAGCTTATTATCATTTCCGCATGGTTTGTCCAGTTAAATAAGAGCAACGAATCTATATTTGTAGTGCACTACTCATAAGGTTGCTGAAAATTCGTCGACAGCCCACGACTGCTTTTCGCCATTCTTTAGGCTTGGAAACATCACAAACGAGAGATTCAGTCGGGATCCAGGTGAGTCTCTCGGAGAACCGAATTATTTTGCAAACGAGTGTGTTTCTCTAGCAACGAATCTGGTTTTAATGACGGAAATCATGACACTTTTTCGCCATCATAATAAAGTACAAATGTACATGTGGTTAATCCTACGATGCATGTAAACCTGGCGTGCAAGCGGTATGTATAACGGTATGCTGAAGGCAGCCAGAATAATTTCCTGTAGGTAGTGAGCAACCTAAATCTTCCTAGTTGTTGGCCACGGGATATACCAGATGAATAGCCATTAATTTTGAATGTATTGTACAACGGAACCGGTTGCATAAATTTCACGTGCCAAACTCAATTTCAACAAGGAGGGAGTACTATGATATCTGAACTTTTAGCAAAGTTTGGACACTGGAAGTATTTTCCACACAGGCGGTGCATTTCATTTATCTTGTTTCCGCAACGGTGTATCGTACACCGTATTCCATTAATTTTTCTTGTTTGGTAGTGCGGTGCCTATACTCAGGAGAACGGCATGTCCAGGGTGGAGAGTTTCACCCACATTTGTTTCCGCTTGCACACTGTGTCAGTAACTCCAGGACATATGCATAGTTCAGCTGCAATTCTCACCTAAGCTGTCCTTCCCCGAAATCACTGCAGCTTAAGAGGTTTCGGCTAAACCTTCATCATCCTCATCCTCATCCACATCCTCAGGCTCCTGCTCCTCCTCCTCCTCATTATCATCGTCATCATCATCACCATCATCATCATCCTCATTATCAGCCTAATACTCATCCTCATCCTCATCATCCTCATCATCATCCTCATCTTCATCCGAATCATCCCCATCACCATCCTCATCATCCTCATCCTCATCATCATCCTCATCATCACCATCATCCTTATCCTCCTCCTCCTCCTCATCATCATCATCATCCTCATCCTCATCATCCTCATCATCCTCGTCTTCATCCGAATCATCATCCTCATCCTCATCCTCATCATCCTCATCCTCATCACCATCCTCATCCTCCTCCTCATTCTCATCCTCCTCATCATCATCCTCATCATCATCATCGTCATCATCCTCATCACCATCCTCATCCTCCTCCTCATCCTCATCACCATCATCCTCATCGTCATCACCATCATCATCATCATCATTATCATCATCATCATCCTCATTCTCATCCTCATCATCATCATCATCATCATCATCATCCTCATCTTCATCATCATCATCATCATCATCATTGTCCTCATCCTCATCAAAATCATCATCAACATAATCATCCTCATCCTCCTCCTCCTCCTCCTCCTCCTCATCATCATCATCATCATCCTCATCTTCATCCGAATCGTCATCCTCGTCCGAATCATCATCTTCATCATGATCATCATCATCATCAGCATCATCCTCATCCTTCTCCTCCTCCTCCTCATCACCATCATCATCATCATCACCATCATCATCATCATCATCATCATCATCATCATCATCATCATCATCATCATCATCATCATCACCATCATCATCATCGTCTTCGTCATTATCATCATCATTGACAGCATGATGTCAGTTTTCAACACTGATGCTTCGCTGCCGTGCAGCCATGATTTATTTGGAATTCTTATTGTGAAGAAAAAAATAAAGGTGAAAGTGAAACGAACTTAATGCTAGCTAACTATAATCATAACTCCAGACACTCATCTAGGCAATCTGGATAGAAACTAAAAACAAGAACGTCACTGATATCGGCTGGCAGTCATATCTTGCGGATCTGGCGGTCCAAATCCTGAAAGGCGAGTGGCACCGACAGCACCCAAACTTTCGTAATCTCCTTCATAAGCCTCTGCCTGATCAAGGGATTGTCACCTCTCTGCTTCCGTTACTCTTGATTGGGCACGGAAAACAGCACTCTCTTCGGCAAACGATGGTGCGGCTTACGCGATACATACAACTTCTGGTGCTGCGCACACTTTACAATGAAAGTCCCCGTTTCACAATCAAAAACTTGCTTTCTGATAGCCTCGCTATGGATTCTCCGTAACCAACCCACACACAACCAACACACGACTGTTGAACACCTGAAGACGTCTCAGTTCTGCTGCTCGAACAGGCTGTTTCACTCTCTGCGGATCCAAGATAGGGAGGAACCTTTTTCTATTCTGTTCACCATTCTTAAATCCCCATTTATCAGACTTGAAAGATAAATAAGTATGCTGCAGTTTTTTTTCATTATTCAAGGTCTTTAATTCTGCATCAGTTGCAAGGGGAATACGTGGAAGGTAAGTTCCTCTGGGTTGGGCAGCAAGCGCGTCAGCTAGAGAGCAGGTGCAGAGTTTTTGGAACCTCACTATTTTCCACTCATGTCTAATCTTTTTGTTCCTGGAAGGCGGATATATTTGGTCCTCGCGAAACCCACTATGTTTTCTTCAGATTAGATTCGTTCTAATCATATCTTCCTACACAAGTTATGCATCCTAGAAAACAGGTTAATAATTGTTCAATTGCAACACGCTTTCGGTGCATAGCTACCGTGCTACCGAAGAGAAACCCGACAGATGAGATACCGCCAGGCTTCCGCTCATAGACAGATGTAGTCCAGATGTGGAAGCTGGGTTCGAACCACGGACCTTCTAAGCAGTACGTTCAGACTATCTCGAGTTTTCAAAGTCTAGTAAAAATAATGTCCAAAATACGCAGCATGAAGTCTGAGGGGGCCGTGAGGTCAGTCGTAAACAGAAACTATGTGTTCGATAGACAGCATGTTTCCTTCGTAACCCACTACTCATAAGGTTGCTGAAAATTCGTCGACACACTTCCTTGTTGTTTTGCTCTCCAATGTATTTGGCTGAGTGCTCATTGTGAAATCCCTGAAAAGCCCGATAAAACTGATCCCAATGGCAAAGCTGGAATGAGCTTGTTCTACTTACGTTGAACTACTGGAAGTGTGTATAAAACTTCTGTGATCATCTCGGTATGCCTGGCAGTTTTTAGAAAAAGTGCCCATATTTATTCTCACTCTGGTGGGTAGGATCATCGTCTATAGACAGAAGATAACTCACTTGCGATATCCCTCTTCAGAATTTTCATATGTCCTGGAACATTCTGTTCGTCTGATTGCTGGCTTCACTCTTGGGATGTTTCGAGGTTTTGCCAAGAAATTCTCGAAGACTACTACACTTTATTGAGTATTTTTCGACTTATTTGCATGCAACCTTTGTAGAGATATTTCACGTGCAAACTACTTTGCCACGTTCGCTTTCCATTTGGAATTTGGTCTTACAGATTGACCAGAAATTCTAAAGGTAGCAAACACGAATATATGATTTTTTCCATAGTGCGTGGCATTCCCCAAAATATGGATGGACAAAGATAACGACCATTCAGTACAAGTATAAGGCCATTCTATTGTTCATTTGTAAAAAAAGGGCATCAACCAGTTGCTTCCCCCCACCTCAACGACTACCCAGTGCACTTTAAAGGTGGACACTGAATGCCTAAACATACAGTGACCTTAGAAGGTGAGGAAAATGACTGAGACAGGACGTTGTTCATGAGTAATAGCTTCCTCTTACAAACGTCTTTATTAACCCAATACCATCTATGTAACTGTGATAACAAGATTAACAATGCCACCATTGATATAAGTGACCATAAAGCATCAGTCTGACGATGTTTATGGTAAATACCTTCCCAAGGAGCATATTAAGCACATTTAATGATGCTTTTATGGTTAATGGACGAATTACAAGTTTTTTAGTAAGTTTTTTCTTTGTTTTTTTCTCGCGGATAGTGCCATATATTCGTCAGCCCTTCTCTAGTGAAAATGTAGCTGGGAGACAGATCTTGTAGCATATAGGCGTAATATATTACTCATAAGGTTGTTGAAAACCATTAGGTAACCCACGATTGGTTTCGCCCTTCCGCGGGCTCATCGGCTAGGAGCCGTTGCCAAGCTTTCGTCAACCTTATGCTCTGCTGGAACCCTAGCTTCAAGTTCAGTTGACTACAAACATCATAAACGCGATTCAGCTGGGTTCCAGTTGAATCTCGCGTTAAAACCAAAAGGGTATGCAGATGGGTGTATAAGATGAATCCCACAATCATTTTAGTATTTATCTTCGCGTATGTATATACTGTTTCTATGTACCTCCTCTTTAACGTCATCAGGTTTTTCGAGTCTGAATTCCCATCCGGAATGCCAAGTGTTATGTAAAACATGGAACCAGGTAAACTGAAAATGGTTTGGAAACAGATGCGCCCTGTTTGACCTGAGTGAACTCCATCCATGGCAATCCACATTAAGAATCATTACATTTGTATAACACGAGGCTTGTCAGCCCCACTATAATAGCACTAGAGAAATACTATCTTTTGGTGGACAAAACTGGCATAATACTAAAGAAGTGACCCTTAATTAATTAATTACCCCCACCAAGCCCGGTAGAATGCAGGGCATTATTGAGTATCTGGACAGTCTGAAGTGTTTTAATCGTAACAATGATCTGTAATCTTTCTATCCAGTAGGGCAATCCCCTTAGAACTTTGGCCTTCCTCATTCTGAACACTGGATCCGAAGTCGAGATTTCCGCGTGGCATCTACTGCTGTCGGCACCATTTGACAGCCAACAATGTACTCATTCCTTCCTTTTCTGATGAACGTTTTCTCTATTGTGGCACCAGCAACTTTGTGGGCGAGCCAGGAAGCAGAACTATGAGGCCATTGTTTATAAGACAGAGGAAGTTGGTTCTCAAATTCCGAGAACTATTAGATGGACAAGACGGCTGATGGTTGCTGGATATCAGATTTCATCCAAATCTTCACTGAAGCCTGGTATTCTGCTACTGGGAGATATCTACGCGTCATGGATGACAAAATCAACCCCATGAGAATAAGAACGCAGATACGGACCCAAAGTTGGAGTATGTTTACTTATTTAGTGTTCCGGGGCAAACAGTACCCAATAAGAGATTCACCAACAAATTTTCGCCGTACGGAAGTTATTTCTTCCAATATTGATAGGTATTTCACACCAGTCAGCTTCGTAAGCCTCAGATCACTTGATTCTCCCAAACAAGTGAAATCACTCTTGTGGAAAGTTGCTGTTAGGTTTTGGCTGCCGAATAAAATTATTTCTCGAGTAATGTTCTAAGGATAACCTACTTTCCAAAGTCTATTTTTAATAATGTCAGATGTTCCCCGTGGTGGTGTCTTTTAACTAGCCCCGGATTCGTTGGCTTGTTAAATATAACACAGCGTGGACACCAATGTGTCCAGAGAACCAACATGTACCTATCCCACTAATTTACATAATGCTCCGGGATACAGAGAAGAAACCAGGCATGGCATACTTTTGGACTGTTTTTTTTTCAGTCACACCGCTTATCATAACGTATGTCATGAGTGGCTGGTTTCTTCTAAAAATTTTCAGCAATATATTCCAAACAGTACTGAAACTACTCCTAAGTAGCCAATAGAAAAAAATCGAAGTATGACTTTGATGTTTCAGTGTCTGATTTCTGCAGTCTGAGAAAAAGACAGGCCTCAATAGGGGCACTTTGATTTCCCGACACTGTACAGATAAACTTACACAAAACTTTTGGCAGTTCTCTGGCTGGATTTAGGAAACGCAAACGAGCATTCGAAACGGCTCAAAACATTTCAAAGTTCACTTAGTTAGTTTCATTTTTTTCACTTTAGTCCGTAATCAATACAAAGAGTATCGGCTATCCTCCAAAGTTAAATCGGTAAAGGTATTGGGTCTGGGGTTAAGTCCGCCATCTTAAAGTTACGGAATGCGAACCAGAGGTCGAAAATCCCGATTTTCTTCTCCAAAATCGGGGTTTCCACAAAATTCGGACAAGGTATGAATCAAATGAAAAACGGTGTGGTGGAAATTATAGGATTTCCATGACTGCTGTCTATCGGTTGGTGGTGATAGTGATGCCCCGACAATCTGACAGTTTCATGAGCTGCTGGCTGTAGGTACTAACCTTCAAATGCAATCACGGTGTCATTACGGATTTGCTTTCAACTATTTTCAATTTACAGCACGGTATTGTTCAACAGGCATGCACCTTGTGACAAGTACATTAAGATACATAGTATTCACCCCAAAGCGATTCAGTAAGAAGATATACAATTATCGTAGAAATAATAAGACGGACAAAAACCAAAATAAACGGTCTTGATAGCACATAGCGGGTTCAGTGAATATCGCAGACGAATATTTGGCGTAAAACTCATCGTTGAGTGAACAAGGTGGCACATTAAACCACGCTGGACAACAAGTGGAGCGAACAATCTGTTGCGCTATACACTCTTACTTTACTTGACACCATACCAGAATATCACACACGTCGCAGTTTTTTTATACTGTCGCTTTGTCATTCGTCTTATTTTACATGGTAATTAGTCGTTGTGGTACCGGAGGGCTTCTGCTCTATACTGTAGACACGCTACAACAAGCAGAGGGTTGGTTGTAGATCAGGTCGCCTCAGCAGATCTTGGCAGTCTTAATTGCGAACTTTTCGTCATCACTTGTGGAAACACTCAGTGCGCGCAGTGAGCTGCCAATTTTTGCTATGCTATCGAGCAGGAGATTGTTCAAACTTTTGGTCGTAGTCCACCGGTCGTCTTGGGTTCACAAATGTATTTGCTTCGTGGTAATGAGTTCACCCCTCACGCAGATTGAGGATATATTGAGGAATATCTTTACGCATACACGCTCACAAAGTGTGACGCATTATTTTCGAAACACCTCATTTCAAAAACGTATGGTTCCGTTGGTAAGCAAAACACATATAGTGTGCTGACATGCTAACAAATGCTTCCAGATTGCACACCTGCCATTAATAACAGCATGTTAGTGAACCACACAAATAAAAACAAGAGCTAGCAAAAATCGGTATTGGACGACTCGGTGTCGGACCAACAGTCAGTATTTACGGCATTGGGGATACTCAAATTCCAGTGCTCCCATCCCTCGTCAAGAGAAAGGTATTTATCCCCTTGGTCAAAAACCAGTGAATCGAAATATTTACCAAATAGTCCTCAATGCATACGTTTCAGAACTTTTGATTTCTGTAATATAAGCTTGGTCACAGAAGTTCAACGGTGTAACCTGAAGGTCTAAAGAATGAGGTGCATTCAGTAAATTTGAATAGGTTTTATCCTACTAAGTACGACTACTGTAGATTGAAGTGCGTTATTGTAGCCTTGGCTATTGGAAACTGTTTACTCTTAAATGGTATCTCTATTAAGAGAGAACGTCACTTGCCAAATAGACGAGACAGTGGCAAATTCGTGCTTTCAGGAGATGAAACACTTATTGAATTTACTTTGTGTTACATGAATGAATGCAGTTGGTTGTTTGAAACATACGAAATCCTCTTGAGATGACAAATGAGCCAAAAAATTTCAGTGAGTGCGTTCGAACTTGATTTGAAGACCAATAAGAAGCGCGATTCGGTTGATGCAAACAGCTAAGAGGCCAAAATTGGTGGAATTCAGTTGGGTTTGAACAGGAAGCTTCTCGCATGCGGTCATTCAGTCATTGATTCGTATAGTGTAAATTATTTTTAATGACCCAGGTGACTTTATCAGGGATACACTCAGATAACTGTAGCTTTGATGTTGCCGCGCTGAATGAACAGATGTGCATTAGCTAAGGTCAAATTAGCGTTGCTTAGCCACCCAGTGCACTGAGCATATACAACTTCCGTTTCTGTTGCTTGTTGAAAGGAAAGCAAAAGGGTTGAAAGTATGATAGTCCTTTGAGCATTGACCAAATCGTACCAGGCGGCACTGAGCGTACTTTTAACACCCTTGGATGCGAGCAGAGATCCGAAAACAGAACTTCAATGCTTTCAGATAGGTTTGGTAAACAGTCGCTGGATTTATTGCTGGGTAACCTTTTGCTTTTGACACAAAAGCTTTGTCAGACTTCTCTGAAGCGATAACTACCCACTCGATCCTACTTGACTGAGAACTTCACTGTTGTTTTGAGCCCACCCAGGCAACCTGATGGCATTCTGNTATTTCCGGCAGTCACCTCAGCAGGAATTTTTCTGGAATGCACTAATCGATTGTTTGGAGAAAGTGTTAGTGTGGTGCAGGGTTTTACCATTTCCGAAAACAACAAACATGCGATATTTACAAATACTGCAAGTAATTTTGTCAACAACAAATAGGCTAGATATAGCGGATAATAACTTCTACTCAAAGGTTTTTTTATTCATGAATCCCTAAGTCAGTCAGACCAAAACTTGAACTTGTTTACCCCGATGCACTTCCTGCACCCATGAGGAGTACCCTCACAAAAATCAGCCCCATGCCTGAAGATCGGTTCCCGATATAGTGCCCATGTTTTTGGACGAAAATGGAGTACCTTACCAAGTCTCATCAAACTAAGCGCAGTAGAACATTTTTCTCGGTTTTCTCCTCCTGATCAACACTGATGGGCTCCAGGTGGCGTAGATGAAATTCACAATGCAAACAAGGATGTATTACTGACGGCGGAATATTTATCGCCCAATCTCTAGGTGCAAGAGTCTGAGGCCCTCCGGCTGATTTCGCCCCAAATTTTCCGAATTCTCTACAACTAAGACACCACTCCCAAATGGCGCACAGTGGTCTAGTGGATGGTCTAGTTCAAACATTTTTAACAAAGGAAGGGGTGGGGGTTTTGATCAGCAAGGTATGAAACAGTATTTTCTTCCCTGTTTTCCACTTTGTGCACTTCATATCAACAGTTTGCAGAAGGTACGCAATGTCTGGGCGGGTAAAATCGCTGATGTGTTTTCTTTGCCTACTTAAGCGTAGTGGTGGAGAGCTCTTAGTTTGTCTATCAGATTGCTTCAGTGATTCATTCAACTGATTGATGTTGCTAATGAATGCTACCAAGCTTCCAAGAATCACCTGGATTATCTCCTAATTTCGTCGGTTTTTATGCACTTCAGAATGTGTTTTCATGTTTTGCTATCCATTTACGCAAATTGACTATTTACATCCTTTAATTTGATCGTTTGTCATACCTGACAAGAATGCTTATACAAAGATTCAAAATTGCGCAATAATATAATTGCCAATGAATGAGTTGAAATCGTACATTTTGGGTGTGGGGTGATTGATCACTTGGCTGTTGGTCCTCTCGCCGAGATTGGCGTTTAGCTTGAACATTTGCGTTACAGAGCAAGGTGACATACTCAGTGCGTGCATTGGTGAGTAACTCGTCCTTACCTATTTGACTTTACATACATTTTGGTGACTAGCTGATATGTGCTGCCGTGATTGGCAAACTTGAAAATGCATTTATCGGAATCCGTTTCGAATTGTGCCGCACTGTGTACTGCACTGTTTGCACCTGATTGGTACGCTGAGTAGCTTCTACCCGAGGACTTTCTCTTTTCACTTTTGGAACTCAAGATGAATCAGTCAAATCAAATAAAGTGAACTATTAAAATGGAAGCTGCTGTAAAAACCAGAGAACTGAAGGGAAGACAGATAACGATGTAGCAGAAATCGGAAATCAACTAATCAGAACAGCAGCGTAATTCCTTAGACAGAAGCTACTCAACGCAACAATAAAATTCAATGTATACTTACCATGACGCAGCGCAGCTCGAAAGTGACCAGTGAAATGCTAAGGAAGGTGTTTTCGAGATGGACAATTGCGATAGCAGATATCGGCTATATCTATAAGTAGCCCAAATGAGTGAAACTTCTATCCGAAAAGTGGCTGGAGAAGTCCGCCAACAAGTGTGACCGTGTGATGCTGATTTTGTGAATGAAGGCTGAGAGGCGCTATATTCTGTCTAAGTGCTGATAAATCACACTGCTGCTCAGCAGCTCGTGGCCAAACGGTCAAGAGTTCAGACATGTAGCCAGGGGTCGCTGATTTGTGACTCCCTTGAGTTTCGTGAGATATGCCGATGATTCCCAATAAGTACGAGACAGCTTTACATTGCTTCTCTTCCTTTCAGTACACGCTGGCTTTTTCTACGGGGCGAAATCTCCTAGCAAGTAAGGAGGAATTACCCTCTCAGCCGAGCGCTGATGATATCGTCTCTACTGGTAAGAAACGTTTGCAAGCTAACAGCAGAACTCAGTGGACAGTGCAAAGGCTGCCTGGCCAGCCGTCAGGAAGTCAACTACCAGAGCAACAACTATGGCAGTCAAACGAAAGTATTACTATCCGAGGCCTGTCAAGGCGACGGAGTAAAAACACAGCTCAGGGGACTGAAGGGGAACAGAGGAACCGGTATATGGTGAGCACTGCGAACCGAAAGGAATTAAGATTGATAGAGTAAGCTAGAAAAATGGCATAGAAAAATCGAAAATCTTAATGGAACAGATGGACAAACGGACCGTTCCTTCGCGCAGCATAAACCTACAGTCCTTAGATGATGAGATGGTTTGAACGTTACAAGCTTTATGCGGTGCAACATGATGAGGCAAAACCCTTGTGAAGAATTTGTCCCTTAACTGGAAATGAAGTGTTTTTAAATTTTTTTGTAAGTTTCAGGTGCCTACTGTGAAATAGGCTTCCAATGTGATGCAAATGTTGAAAAGAGGCTTGAATTTCAACGTTACCCGGAAACCGCTAACATACAGTGAAGTAATCCCGGCTATAGAGCGCGCACTCTTGAGGCTTCCAGCAGAGAGTGCAGAAGAATCCAGATTAACCAATTGCGGAATTCTCAAAAATCAAGATCATTCCGAAGCTGCATGTCATGGGAGGAGATGGGTGTAGTGAAGTCACTGAAGAAAGACAAGTTGTTGACATCCCCAAAGTAGACATGGATAACGTAACGGTTGTCATGAATCGAAAGGACTATGAAGACAAAGTGGCCGAACATCCAACACTGGGTCCTTACTATAAGATCTAACCGAGAAAGTCCAACCCTAAAAAGACCAAACTTCAGGTTAATGAGTTTATGGGACAACTGAAATCCGAACTCGGCCGGGCACGGGGGCATTCACTTGGGCCAAAAATTCAGTAGATCCGAAAGTTTCTATGGGTTGCGAAAAATACACAAAACAGGTACTCCCATACGTCCCATCTTGGACCATACTACTTGTTCAGGCGCTCGTAATGAAGCAGTGAAATCATCCAATATTATTTCGAAATATAGTGCGTGTAAAACAACGAGGAAGGGCAAATGAAATGAAATGCATGTTGTAGAAATAAGTAATAATTCATAAAATCTTTGGGTGGGGCAAACAAATGACACATTCCCAACCTTATATAAATGTGGATATTTCGGCACATGTTTTACATTCCAATCTCCAATACGGACTGTATTACTCTGGCAGCACTAACAATCGTCTAAATGTTATATGGCAGAGTAATTGTTGGACACGAAGAGGAAACAAGAGGTGCTAATAAGAGTACCATACTAGATTAGTTTGAAGCGCAGTTCTCGCTTGTGCGATAGACATGGTTTTATCGGGGTACATCTTATTGAACCAAAGTACGAGTCGGGTTCTTTGCCAAACAGTTAGGCTCAACTGTCTGACTGTGGTGCGGCAATCATCGTCAACATCACTGTGAGCAAACACGTGGTTTATTTACTCACATTTAAAGTGTGAAAAAGAGAACAGAATAAATGTAGAAGAGATCTGGTGCTGACATACCCCCACTACAAACGCCTAATCAGAAAACCTGCAAAAGAATTCGGAGCACAAGTGACCGGCATGTGTTAATCACCGTCTCAATTTTGTGGGAGATATTACACATATCCGGCATTTAAACTGGAGGAAAAGTTGAACCCCACTCCTCCTGTCTTGGCCTCCAATAGAGGCCTTGTTTTCGGTTCTCCCAGCCTGTTTTTATCAAGCAGTTCCGTGATAGGTGATTATTTCGATTGAAACTTAACACAGTTTCACCAATCTATGCGTCTTGATGTACTCGTGTAAGAGCGAATTTCCGATAGATGTAAATATCAAAGCCGTTGTCCTAGCAACTATTAAATTCACCGCATTCATTTTTATTAGTCAGCACCCGTTGTCACCTTATTACTGGCTCAACAGAAGTTCGATAGAAGCAAGTAAGACATCTGTTCTTCTTCCGGCTTGGTCTTTAGATATTTTGCAATCCAGCACTATTATCACTCAAGTTCATCTAAAATTTGGGACTGTCTGTGGCGTACAAATCTCCGGGGACAGTTGTTTTTTCTGACCATCAGTGTCGGTCTCATCGGCACCGACAGGTTTAAATAAACGGAATCATAAATAAGGATGTTTTACGTTATTGTCAACAAGGAAGACATCATTGCGATAAATTCTTGCCTTGGCACCAGTGTGGGTAAAGCACTGTCGTATAGTTAATTTCAGTGGTTGGAACGTGGGTGATACAGTCATACGGTCAGGCAGGTGTATTCAACTTGATGCGTTCATCATCACAATCCTTATCCTCAGCATCATCATCTGTGATGGTGATGATGCAGTGAAAATTGGACAGCGATAGGTAGTTCCCCCATCAAGTCAGTTCAAGACACAAGTAAAATGCAGGTGCGGGACAGCACTGACCAGCTGAACAGCTCAGTGGCGGATAAACCTACCTGTTTAAAATAACAAGATGGGTTTTGGTGTAATGCATACAGAGGGCCCAAGCTAACAGGACAAGTCAGGTGTCTAAGTTTGTCACAATTAAGTGTTTAATCAAACGGCAAAGCGGGAGGACATGTGTGGCTATCGAAGACTACTTAATAATTATAGAACAATACTTCCGTGCGACTTGCCTGTTGATCGCTCCGAAGGGAACGGCCTGAGGAGTGTCTTCACGTGCCCCAGAAGTTTAGGAAAAGTGGTTTTATTGAAAAAAAACTGTATGGAGAACTATTCCTCTCGCAAACTTTTTGCTTTATAGAGCACCTCTTTAGTATGAGGCAGTGAGATGTGACCTTGAGATCTTTTCAGACAGAAACCACCACCACCGCGTGAATTGTGATGGACGATCCTGCACCTCTTCTTCTGACCCGAACATAGGTTGTATGTTACATTATGTCGGGCAATATCTCATGGTTTGAAATCTCCACGTCATTTAGGGAAAAGAGTAACTGGGGGTAGTACTTCAGTATTTTGTAGCAAGTCCATAAAAATGTTTCACTTCTGAACCGCAACTAAGGTTACATTCTTCTGTGACATTTCTATTCTTGTCCGAAACTAAACACAAGGTGTCCGATGTACCAAGAAAGCCGAAAACTCCACTGCAAAAACACAAAAACAAAAGGTTGCTTTTTGAATGTCGTCACATCCTGCCAAACCGAGCTTGTTGCTTGCCTTCTGTTTGGTTTTACAGCGATCTTAACTCAATCAGTTCAGTCAAAATGTCATCTTCCGATCATACAACCGAACTAACACAAGTGAAATTGAGCGAAACTAAAAATTCACATTCTGCAAAAATTTCCTCAGTTTTGGTTTCCCGGCAGTGTAATATTTTGAAGATTTGAGTGTGTAGAACTATCGTTTGTGAAGCCCTCTCTATGGGGAAGAGTTCAAACTAATTGAGAGGAGGTATTTCTGACGAGTGAATTTTCGTTGTTGATCTCAACAAGTCAGAGTGGAGTGCCCAAAAGTAGTGGCTAGTAAAGTCACCTTTAGCGGCCAACTCACTGGATGTTCTATTCCCACCGGTGCTGGAGCTTATCAGCGCAGCTGAAATACATTCTACTATGTCATCATAACAATATGGCCTGATATGCAGGAATCTATCTGTTTTCATCATCTTAGCTTTCTTGGTATTAGCCCGGTGGTGGTCAGTCTTATTTTGGTTGGTTACATGCACTCTAGATACCCCGTCGTTATAGAATTTGTAACTTTTTTGTTTTGAGAAAAATCAATTGATCTGTTGTTCGAAAAGAAGTGAAGGCAGACTCGGTGAGCTCGGTAAGCATGGAATGACCTTACTGTTTCGCTCAGTTTTGGTGCAATTGAAATGTCCCCTCTCGGTTGGAAGGACTAGGGACTGTGTGTACAAAATTGACTGCAACGATTGTAATAAGGTTTACATAAGGACAGACTACCAAGGAATTGCACACCAGAATTAGTGAGCATAAAAAGAGGATAAACAAACTACCAAGGACTGTAGAAGAATGCCAAACACCGCGCAAAGTCTCAAAGGTGGCGGTACATGCCTTTGGCACGGGACGTAGAATAGATCTGGAGAATGTGGAAGTTTTAAGACAGGGACTGCGATTCACACCACTGCGGCTGATAGCCGAGGCGGTGGAAATTACCAAGCATCCCAGCGTGAACAGAATTGAAGGTGTGGAACTGGCGAGCGTATGGAAAGTCGTCTTAGATAAGCCGAGTTGACACCTGACCGTATGTGGTTGTCAATGCACGTAGAATCATGAAGAAAAACAGATGGGAGGTGGAAATCCCAACCCGACCAAAGTTTACAGAATCCCTCTTTCTTACACAACCATCTTAGCACTAGCTCATCCACAAAGACGGACGGACGGAAAGTGCAAACGACGTTCAAGGAGCGAACCGAAAGAACTATACCCTAGACTGGACCCAAATCCATGTAGGTTCCCCATCAGCCTAACACTTTGTGGCCTACCATAACACAGAAACCCTTGGCCAACACCTGACGGATTTAGCTTGACTTAGCTGACTGTTCCTCATTCGAAACCCGAGCCAGTAAGGCAGACCACTGGCTTTAGTCATCCGAAAAAGACAGCTCTTACTCTGTTAGCCTATTTTTGGAAGATTCATACCCCAGGTGACAAGAAAGAGTATTCTGTACAAACCATGTTCTACTTTGTTCTGGATTACTGAAATAGACGATTTCAAAGAAATAGCGTGCGGAATGCTCTAATTTTAAATAGTACTCTCGGTTGTCGCCAGTAGGTTCTCGATCTTTCGAAGAATTAGATCGGTAGCACACATGCATCATGTCATAGGGCATTATCACTGAGCTTCATGGGGATGCGAACCAACCAAACCCAGTGAGCGAGCTTTGTAGAACCGAAACTATAGTATTTTTTGTTTAAACTGCATATGGATCCTATTGGCGCGTTTGAGCCCTACTCTGAGTCTCCAACACGAGTAAGGGCGCGGGTTTGGAGTCTACAAATCAGTCAGCTGTTGATTCTTATTTCATGCGATACCTTTTATCCAAAAATATTAGTGATGATTTCAGCAGCCGACGAAATAATACAGTAAACTGTCTATCCATTGGGACCGTTCATAGTAAGCTTCTTATCGTTAGTGAATATTGCTGCTCTATCTTCGTTTGCTCCGCCACATCCATCCCTATCTCTTTGAACTGTGATCCGATAACCGTATTCGATTTCAGGTGTTGTAAACGGGAGAGACTGCCGTCAACGTTACAACTGCGTGGTGCCTGCGTTAAGACTACGATACCTGCGTTATCTGGAAATAAACAGCTTTTGTTAGTCTCTTTCCTGCTTTCCTGGAAATAGGTGAAATTATTTTGCTAACCCTTCCAATCTGTCCGACAAATACGGTCTTGGTAAAGCACATAACGAATTTCGTTTCAGTAGTCGTTATGTCGTGATTTACAGTTAACTTCTACAGATCTAAGCCCTGTAACCCATAACTTATCAATGGGGATGATGAAAAAAGTAGAACTAACATATAGACGCTCTCAAGTAGTCGGATTTTCCCACAACTTTAACCGAATAATAAATGCCTTCGTGTGCGTTCGTGAAGCACTACTCATAAGGTTGCTGAACATTCTTCGACAGCCCACTACCGGTTTCGCTCTTCTTGGGCCCATCAGGTAAGCGCAGTTCCCGAATTTCCATCAAGGGTATGTATTACTGGAAACATCACAAAGGAGAGATTCAGTTGGGTTCCAGGTGAGTCTCTCGCAAAACCAAATTTGTTTGCAAATGAGTGTATTTCACCCTCATGTGTCGCTTACCACAATTATGTTTAGTGGCTTTACAGTGCTAAAGCGTTACAACCTGTTAGAGGCTGGGGGCACACCACAGATCGTGTTATGTCCACTCGATGGATTGAAACGCATAATTGTCAGGTCTAACCACGTCCTGTCCTTAATTCTGCATTACCGAAAGTCTGGATACCCTTCTTTTACCATGGGTGATTTCTCAGGTGACTGAAAGATTCATCCGTCGTTCACCCTCACCATCATCTAATGATTTTCTGTACATCCTCGAATGAATACAGAATGTATCCTGATCCCGGGCGTTATGCCCAGTAGATGAATCCTTCTAGAAGAAAGGGCGGTTTCGTTTTGCAGAGAAACATGCGTAGGGCCTTATAGTTAAGTGTAAAAACTTTAGCTGCATTTGAACTAGATTAAAACGTACTGAATGCGCTAGTGTTTTTGGGCTTTTTGGAATCCGTTAAATTTGGATTATAGTAAAGAATACAATACCCCACCTCGCCATATGTGTTCCCATCATACCAAGAAGCGAACATAACGTTACTAACTCTAGCGAAACACACTCATTTGCATACCAATTTGCTTGACGGGAGACTCATCCTGAATAGCTCGTTATGATGATTTTACGAGTTATAATTTAGCTTTCAGGAAGCACCTCTCTTTAATCGACCGACATTGAAATTTAAACACGTAACATGAAATGCCCAGTCAAACGGCTATGAAGTGGCCTTCACCATTGATTCCTTCTACTTCGGCAAAACACCGTTCACAAAAGGAACGCAGGAACTAGGAAAGTACTTGGTTGACTTTTTAAATGCGTCGGGAGAAAGCACCATAGTGTATAGAGTTACTGAGCTATCTTCTATATAGTTTGTCAGTGGAAAGTGAACAAACTATAGACAAGGGGTTTGTTTGGTTGGTGAACGTCAATTATACTATCTTTGCAAAACCCTTTGATCCAAGTGGCTAGATTGAGACTCAAACACTGTTCCTTAAAGAGAAGACGCTAATGGTCTAGCTGGGTTTGAAACCAGCTCCTATATTCAGGAGCATAGGACGAATGTCCCTAGCCTGCATGTGAAAAATTTTGTCTACGGCCAAAGAATGTGAATTTCTAGCTTTCGGCATTACGATTGCCTGGAGGTGAGTTTGAAAAAGCCGTAATTTTTATTTCAGAACAGGCCTTGAGGTCTATGGAGTAGCTGTCACCATGGTCGTGAATATTAATGGGATAGCGCAGGATCCAGTTACTCGAAAAAGGCACAGGTTTCCTCAGTGTCGCGTGGGAATGCTTAGTCGTTTAAAGAATTTGAGCGATTTCAAGTAGACCTCCGCATGTTCGCCTTTCGGCCTTCGAGTATACATCGGCTTCAGTAAACTAAACATGACGAACAATTTAACTCCACACAAACCATCTATGACACCTAACGTTGCAGCAATTACTAAAAGGTAAATCCGGCTGGGATAGCCTTACCCGATTCAGTTACGTACTTGTGGAGTTAGTTTGATTTGTCAAAAACTATCGGTGTTCTCCTCGAGTTATCATAGCAATCGCCTATAAGCCGATCTCATGTAAACATGAATGATGCTCAGAGCAGCACAAAAGCCCCCGGGGTTACAAATTACCATCATAAATATCAGAAATCTTCAGAGGTTTGCGTTGAACCAACTACTTCTTTGACTCCAAGCGAAAATACTTGTTCGACAATACGCATGGTACTCTTTGCTTTTGTTTAACATCAGGTGGCAAGACGATCTGGACGCTGTGTGGCTCTCCAATACTCTTATGTTATCATCAGCGGCGGTTTCCATGCCGCATTGGCAGTGTATTGAACAAGAAGTTTTTGGTTCATTTTGCACTCTAGTGCACTAGCGCGTTGTGACAAAACACGGGTTCACCTCCTCACAAGGCCTACGAAATTCAATCGTGATAGGCAGCTGAGAGAACATTTACAATAGCTGAATTGATGTTTTTTAGTTGTCCCAAATTTCTGAGCAAAAATTCTGGTTGTAAACATGGCAAAATATTCACACTCACCTGCCTGGAGAGCTCTTTTCGGTCAGTGGTGATAAAATGACAACAGGTGTCATGGTGTTTCCAAGTATGAACGAACGAAGTCGATGGAATATGTTTACTTGTTTGCTTCGGGGCGCTTGACATTAGATACAATTTGACACATCAGTTGCCCATAATCCTCCTATGGGCGTTCAACATTGTTAATTCATCAACACGCTGGCCACACGAAATTATACTTTGTCTCGGACATACTCTATTGCACATGAGCAGTTGCCCAATCCCCTGTCTTTCTGCCTCGTCGTTTATTCTTCGTGTCCTTATCGGTGTGGTTGCTAATGACGCACCTGATTTGGTCATCAATACACAGCTTGACTACGTAGCTGGACACTGATCTGGAAGGAGCTCACCAGAAGTCTGACCAATCTACTATGTATCGGCATGCTGTGAACGCCCATTCGCACCGATTCACCCGGCCTTCTCATACCTGTGTGTGTGTGTGTATGTACGTAAGTTTGTCCACTCACGTGCCTTGCTGCCAGCCTAAAAACGTCCCTGGTTTTATCCATCTCAGAGAACCGTTTGCGGTAGCTCTGGTCTATGCAAATTTGGGCACTAATTGCAGCAACAATTGCCCGGGACTTCCGGATGTTGTGAAAAGTTAGACTGAAAGGTACAGGTAAAGCAAGTTGTAGGAAGTAGAAAGGCCCATTAAGGAGACATTTTCCGGCTTGTGAAGGTTGGTAGATTTAATAATGACAGCGGGGGGTTCTACTTACTGATGTACTTTAGATATGGGGAAAAGTCAATAGTCGCGTTTTGGAAAACTGTTACATCTTTTTTTTTAATTTTCAAACTGAAGGACATCCTGCTATCAAGTTTTTCAGACAGATATTGTGATCTGAACTTGGCACATTCCTTTGAACTATTTTGTGAGGATTTCACCGTTCCTTTTGGCTACAGACAGACAGAAAGAGTAAGCACAGTTTAGAAATGTACGAACAGTTGTCTTCAAGAACTCCAATATGTGTGGGCAAACTCCACCGCTGCTAAAATGCAAGCAATCAGTCGAAAACAAACAGCCAATGGTTGTCACTTATAATGCGAGAACAGCTGACTAACTGCAGTCCACATTATTTGGACAGAGTAGCTCGCGGTGGCTCGCATCACTCATACGACCCATGTGAGGTACGTATGCATGATGTACACTGAAGGAAACCAAAGATTAGCGAATATACACTCATCTGCAAACTAATTTGGTTCTTTCGAGAGACTCACCTGGAACCCAGCTGAATCTCTCGTTTGTGATGTTTCCAGGCAACTGAATGTGCTGCACCAGGTCGCCTCATGTTTCAGTCGCCACGATACTCGAGATATCGCGAGACATATGTATATTTGTAATCCACTACTCATAAGGTTTCTGAGGAGTTTTCAGTAACCTTGTAAGTAGTACATTAGAAACCAAAGGTTAATTTCAGCATTCTCGAGGGGTAAAATGTGGAGAATTTTCACTGTTAAGGTGGGTTGTTTGCTGACCCCAATAAGGATGATTTAATCAGCGAAGCAAATGTATTCCATTTCGAGTTAACCAATGGAGTACACTAAGAATGAGGTGTATCCACATCATACCCGTAAGGCTTTTTTCAGTTAGCTAGGGTTTAGTTTACTTTTGAATGTCGTGGAAATTTGCCTCAGATCTTGTTAAACTGATGAGGCGCCACGCGGTTTGTAATATGAAAACCTTAATATTAAAGTATACAGAAAGATAAAGTCTGTAGAATCTCTGGAAAAAGTTTGCCCACGACAACCGAAACGTCGGAGTGTAGCATCTTTTTTCCATTACGATTTGTTTTGGCTTTACGTATGTAGTGGAAATTTACTTCTAGCAGCATACCGAAAATCTTCCGCAGCTCACGCGGAGACGACAAAACTGCTGTACTCATTAACAGCCTCTGATTGGACTGAACCAGCTGACCCACGTTGTTGAACATTCAAAAGTTGGGGAGTCACATATGGCCTGTTTCGGCCCCCAGGGCTTGAATTGTTTTTGTCTGTTCGGCGACGGTCACAGTCAGTTAGTTGCACCACAATTGCAGGGCTATTTGTCTGAAATCACCGAAGAACTAAAAATGCTCTGAGACAACTGTTTTGTCCGCCGACGGATTGCTGTGTTCGTCTGTGGCATCAGCTGTACAACCAACCGCGCTTACACTAGCACCAGCGTTGCACCAGCATTTTCACGAAATCACGTAGCTACCGCAAAAACCATATGGTTTGCATGTCTAAAAATGGTAGGTCAATGAATTTTTGGGCTTCGTCTGTTGTTTTTTCTATTCCGTTTGTTTTTCGTTTTCACTTTCAGGAACTCAACGTTAGTGACCTTCATCGTTCTACCGGTGTGACTGTGATACTACTGATGGGGAGGTACGCGAGTTGTATGTGTTGTACGGGGAATTTCGCTTTGTGTCTTTTGGAAAGGGGAGATCTGTTGCGGAATTCGTGGAGTCACTTTGTAACATTTCCCTGCATTTGAGCGAGGAATGATTGGAGTCAATGAATCTCCAGGAAAGTTCAAGAAGACGCGTTCAGTAGAAGATGGATGTCCAGTTTTTGTAAGATACAGATTAGAGTTTTGCTTCCCTATCCAATGGTCTGTAACCGGTCAGTTGGCATTTCCTAATGAATAACTCCGCAGCGAGGGCCTTCTCCATTTCACCGGTATTTAGCTACACTCATACCACGGTTCCGTTTCTCGGCTTTCAGTTGTTCAGGTTTTGTTTTTCCGTTCAGAAAACACGTCTTAAGTGATCGTCAAAGATTTTCACCTCTATTGGGTCACAGTATCACACATCGGGAAACCTCTGTCTGCCTGATAAACCTCCACCAATGAAAAAATTCAGAACAAAACAGATTCTGACTACTTCTCAGTTTTCACATTTTATGGACAACTTTAGCTGTTCATCAAGTAAACTCCATCTAGAAGACGCTTTCGAGGAAACAGCTATGTTGATTGGATAGTCTGGCAATGCAAGTCCCTCCTACCTTCAATAGTATCAAGTGACTGGTCAGGAAACTCTCCAACTCTCCAGTGAGTCAATTCCTTTTTTTGCAAAGAGAGGGATAGACCGAGTCTTACCCAAAGAAAACAAGTTAAGCAGCATTAAACTGCCAAGGTATCAGTGGGCCTTCCAATTCGCAGCGATACGCATGTGAGTTGTGGAGGATCCACTAGGCGGAATTCGGCGTATGACGAAAGCCTCGTCAGCGTTAGTGTGTAAGCCAAGGAATATATATGTATATGTAACCATCAGCTTTGTATGGAAAAATGTGCGGACATCCAGCAGGAGGAGAGCGGTTTTTTAGTCCATACACAAATCATCGATTAAACCGACGTTCGCAAATGCAAAGTCCATAACGACGATCCGACAGAGAGAATAAAGAAACAAATGCGCCCAAATGTGCCTATACTCCCGTTCCATCATAAGATACAGTTTCAAGTAATATGTGTAAATAGTACAAGTTTAACGTGAAACTGTCAGAGAGACGTGCCGCGTTTATCGGATAACTAAAGGTCAAAGGGTTCTTCATTTTGTCTACTGTATCCTGCTTCTTTTCGAAGATCGCCAATCACGTGTATTATTTATTTGTTCGATGCCTAACATTCCGATCATCATTTATGTGTGCTGGGTTAACTGGATACTGTTTTTTTAAATATGAGAGCTGTGCTCATCGGGGCCCTACTACCATACATAGAAGAAATACTTAAACCTGGTTTTTATTGCTGTTTTGAAAACTAAAGTGTTCATATTCCTCAGGTGAGTTCCTGTTTCAACGTACCCTGTCTCCTGGACTGGGCTAACCTCCTTTTGAGACTTCAGTTTCATCTTGTGTCTTCTGATCTGATATATAAGTTTTCTTCACTTGTGTGGACAGTTCAATGGTCCCGACAAGATGTTACTCCGACAGCATACCAACATCAAATGCGCGTTTCTGTGTAGCCAAGAGATTATTTCTGACCTCACCTGAAAAGGAACTGAGGTATCTTACCACATCATTCTTCTGCCGTCAAGTTACAGTTCATCCTGCTATTACGCTTGACAGTTTAGGAGAATTTCGGGTAGGAGTTACAGCGATGCGCATGAGTCACGGATTCCATCATTTCATGCTTGTTTTGATCATCCGGTTGCCTGGCAACGCCAACTGTGCACAGCCTTACCAACCAATAGATTGTTTCTTTGCATATGTAGGCCGGCAGCTCAGCCTCAAAATAAAAATAACGTATCTAATCGTTAACTACTACGCATAAGCTTGGTGGAAACCTTTCAACAGCTCATGATCGGTTTTGCCTTTCCTGTGTTTCGTCATACAGGCGCGGTCCAAAAAACTCCCTGAACCTTATATTGCAGTTGGAGGCAAACTGGAATTCCGCGAATACTGTCATTATAAACGCGAGGCTAAGCTGGATTAAGTTGTGTCACCCGATGAAACCGATTTGGCGCGCAAAAGAGAGTCCTTGGATAATTTTGTACACCTTAAACTCAAGTAGAATATAAGGAATCTCGGGGATAGAGTCTAATTTGTGAGCCCCAAAAAACAGAGAGCCAGTCGTGGATTGTCGAAGAGTTTTCAGCAAAGTTTTAGGTAGGGCATTACGTCTGGATAGTTCTTTGCGAAATTGAATGTTGTCCCAGCTGAAACATCGGGTGACCTCGTATACTCAAAGACCATTGTAAACAAGAGATTCAATTGGATTCTGCTGAGTAGCCGGGTGAAACCAAATTAGTGCGCAAGTGAGAGTTTGGCGAGATCATGCATGTACTGGATCAAACTACAAGTTACGTTCTTCAGAGTACTCAAAAACCATCACTTTCTTGGTGGAAATTCATGATGATTGTAGGTCAAATTCGGAATGCATTTTATAGACGGCAAAATAGAAATCTCGTGAGGCCAATTGGAATCGGTCGCTGCGGACGGACAAATCCCTCAGAGGCTTACGTTGCAGCAGTGCTTTGTCGAAGTGGGATTCACGAAATGAAATATTGTATTAAAGTCCAAGTTCGAATAAAACTTTTATCAGCATGTGGAAAAACCGTGAAGGAAAGTCGGACAGTTCACCAGATGAAGTTTTCGACGGTGACTGTCTATGGTAGCTGTCAATACAGATGATAATTTGAAGTTTTTTGCGACCATTAAGATCTGTGGTTTTATCGTTCCACAACAGTGGGGGTAAGAATCTCGTACCAACCGTGGATTGGCTTGAATCTCGAATTCCATCAGTAGACAAGACCAATGGATAACTGAATAAAACCGCCCCATTTCACTCTGGTGGTTGCATTTTCTGTCACAAAAGATCTCTTTGCTCGGAAACATCCTGCTGCGAATCACGCACCTGTCTAATTTCTTCCACTTGAGTATTTTGTTCAAAGTACAAGCGACCTGACATTAAAAGTAGGGGTAGAAAACGATCGAAAACTTGTCCGTTTTATTACTTATTTATTACATCGTTGTGCCGAAAGGCGACTACAAATGTGTTAAATTGATTATTGTATCTGTTTGTCGGCGAAAGCACTAGAAAAGTTAGACTGCGGGTGGCGCTCGATCCAAGTAATTGCTGATTGAACATGCAGTAGCTCACAGTGTGGGATTACTGGATGTTGCGCAATGATCTTAACGGATAAAACAACTCTACATTTTGAGTGGAAAGGGTAAAAGGTGTTTGAAATACAGGACCATCTCACCTTGTAAACCCATTTTAATTATCAGCTTTTTTTATTTCAAAACTCAGCATCGAACAATTTTGTTTCCGCTGAAATTAATTCGGACCTGACTTCATTTGGGCAACTTACCTCAGATTGTCGTTTCGCCACAAGTTTTGTCATCTGATTCCTTAGACTTTGCAAACAACTCTGCGATTCCTTTGAATACAGGTTCTAGAGAGCACAATGATTCATTCATACGCCAATTCACGGCCGCTCGTTTTCATATACGTTTCCCAAAAGGACTAAATGAATGTTGGAATAAATTTCAATCATTTAAATTTTCCTCACACTGACCCCAACGGAACGAAAGTTACTTAATTGACTATCCGTTCCCGAGAGACATTCTGTGGACTTAATCAGTAATTTCCCCAAAGCTATTCCTTATACCCATGCTTCGATGGTATAAATACCGCAACGGGAAGGAACTGAGAGTCTCCTAGATGGATCAGAGATACGACAAATGGCGAGGCATAAGGTAAGCAGTTGACGAGTTATTTCGCTAAACAGAGAATCAAATCTAATATGAATCTAGAGAATAATGTTTAGTTCACTTGTCAAACCGGGGACGAAAACTCCATGAACTTTTCTGAACCGAAGCACTATTTCGGGCTTAGGAGCAAGCCAACTATCAGTTTAAAGACCACAGGAACATACGCGAAGCTCGCAAACTGAAAAGGTCACCGTGTTTATCCAACCAATGCGCTACAGTAGCGTAAAAGACCGTAAAGTTGGATCTGTGATAAAAATTCCATCGATCTGTGTCCCTAACCGCAGTGCATATGGGGAAGTAAACCCCATTGATGGAGTGCAGAGCAGCTTTACTGCTCCAGCTTTACTGTCCATGGCGCAGAATCTCAGTACAAGGTTGCAGCGTCGATCTAGAATTACCCCGTAAGCTGCCTACTGGTAAACCTTATATACTGCTCTTTGAACCCCAGGCTCACTATGCCTTGTCTGACCAGTTTAAGCTTAGGCGTTTTAGCATTCCCTAGCATGTCTTTCGCGATTAGTGGTCCATGAGATAATTAAATTTCTCACTCTTTTCGGAAAAGCTTGGTAACAATATCAGGGCAACGTTTCGATTTTGACACAAAATCCTCGTCAGGCCAAGTGACTGGGTTGCGAGGTTTCTAGAGATTCAAGTTGGAAGGTGACCAATCAGCTAAGTCAAGCTAAATCTGTCAGGTGATGGCTAAGAGAGTCTGTGTTAGTGTGGGCCCCAAAGTTTTAGGCAGATGAGGAACCTACATGGATTTGGGTCCAGCCTAGGGTATGGTTCTTGCGGTTCGTGATAATCCCTCTTGAACGTCGTTTGTACTTTTCATCTGTCTGTGTGGATGAGCCAGTGCTACGATAGCTGTGTAAGAAAGAAGGATTCTGTAAACTTTGGTCGGGTTGGGATTTCCACCTCCCATCTGTTTTTCTTCATGATTCTACGTGCATTGACAACCACATACGGTCAGGTGTCAACTCGGCTTATCTAAGACGACTTTCCATACGCTCGCCAGTTCCACACCTTCAATTCTGTTCACGCTGTGCTGCTTGGTAATTTCCACCGCCTCGGCTATCAGCCGCAGTGGTGTGAATCGCAGTCCCCGTCTTGAAACTTTTACATTCTCCAGATGTATTCTACGTACCGTGTCTAAGACATGTATCGCCATCGTTGAGACTTTCTGATGTGCAATTTCTTGGTAGTTTATGCCCACTGTTCAGCCCTCGATATCCCGATATCATTCTTAGATAAAAGTCAGTGCCTTTGGTATGTAGGACTTGCAATTTTCGGGGACGGCGCGGAGGTATTTGGTGTATTTGGTTCATTGATACGAGGACTCCCAATGACACCTACATCCTCAAACAATGCACTGATAATTAACTGACACACATTACATTATATAAATGCACGCGTTTCTAGAAAACAGTCCAATTTGGGATCTAACCAGTACTAACTAAGTATTATGAACCCATTGTCGCTGTTTCACTATTACTGTCTTCACTGACCTTCACAACCCGTATTCAATGCGGTCGCCCAGGTAGGCCTACTTCACAGATTTTGGCTGCCTGTAGTTTACGGGTCGCTTTGAGCCCCAATTTGCCAGTTGCTTCAGAGTGGCACTATCTGTTAGACTGTAATCATTTAACTTAGGCCTTCCTGTGAAAGAATCAGAACCTCTGGTTACGCTGTCAAAATCAAACTGCATGTCAGCCACGGACGAACCATCTTAAAGAGGCCGAATTCAATCTGTCTTGCGATAATGCGTCCTCTTGCTGTCATGTAATGGATAAATGCCCTTGGTGTAGGAGATGTCCCAAGGTCCTGATCAGCATATATTTCATTGGGAATAGGTGGACCATTGTTATCACTTATGGGAGAGGAAAGTCGTACCGAGTAGCGTGTGCACTGCACCGCAGTTTGTTTGAACGAAATATTTTGTGAAAAAGCTCCTGGCTAATCTCTCTGGAAAAGAGGATTCACAAAATTCAGTACAACAGAGATTTTGCACCGAACAGCCGAGAATCACTGTATTGTTGTTTCATCTTTAGTGGGAATCATCAGCAGTACGCATTTCGCAAGTCTTCAGGGCGATTCAAACTTGCAACCTTTCGACTAATCGCTGAAGACTAAATGGTCCGGACAAAAATCAATACTTAAAAGTGGGGCGAAAGTTTCTGAAAGCCGCAAATAACCAGATAAAATGTAATCAGGAAGGTTCAGATGACTGGGTTTCCGTTTGGGTTAGTATAAAAAAAGAAAATTATCGTGATCGAAGTCAGTGTGAAAGCTATTTTATGGCCAGTAATTCTATTTATGTGGTATGTAAACCACATTTGTGTGAACCCACAGCGAAGGCCCTTCGTCGGGCTGCTTACTGCACCACCCTCTCATTTCAGCTAGCTTTGATCCGTACTCCACGGTTAACAGAATACTCGTTTCCAGTTCGGTTATGCGATCCTCTTAGTTTCTTAATTTGGCACACAAACAAGATAATTTAGGAGTTATAACAAAAAAACAAATAAAAATAGACCACAATTCAGTGAATATCTGCTATGAAAGATTTGCGTATAAAATTTGAATGTTACAAGTTCAACGGGAGCGGCAAGGACATGAGTGACCTTAAGAGCTTTTCGCATGTTGTGCAGTCTCACTTTCATCCAAGAAAACTGCGTTGCATACAGAAGCTGAACTGTCATGTCCTGGTGATTGATAAGTACTTCACTTGCACAATGGCTCGTTTCTTTGTGAACCCCAAACTCGACCCTTTGTTGTGATGCTTGCTCTGAACGATTTGTCTGTGGATAGTTTGCGTGAAAGAGATTAGGGCTTGAAATACAATTAGACGAACCTTATGGTTCTACGGCAGTGAAGCATCAGTGTCAACATTGATGTCTTTGATGCTGATGATGACGATAATGATGATAACTTGCGCGTGACACGACACCTTTGACTTACATACAGGAGACGTTAGAAAAAATCTCTGAGCTGTAACACCCGATGCCTAGCTGCCATGTTACCCGAAGGAATCACGAGGGCTGGGATACTGTCAGGTCATCCAAGCCTAGACAGGAGAAGTCAAGAGACAGAGTTCGGGTTCGAACCACGGACCTTCCGGTCAGTAAATTAGCGCTCTTACCACTTAAGCCATCTCGCCCCCAGAGTTGCGAGGTAGTCTCTCTTAACATTCTACCTCTCGCAAGCAGTAAGACTGTTCCACGCTTACTGGGCTCACCAAGTCTGCTTTCAATTTTTTCGCACAACAGAGCAACTGGTTCTTCTCAATTATAACTAGAAACAAAAAACCACAAAGGCTATAATGACGGGATGTCTAGAGTGCATGAAACCAATCAAAATAAGACTGGTCACTGTCAGTCTAATACCAAGAAAGCCAAGATGTTGAAAACAGATAGTTTCCTGCATATCAGGCCATACTGTCATGATGACTTAGTAGAATGTATTACAGCTGCACTGATAAGCTCCAGCACCGGTGGGAATAGAACTACAGTGAGTTTGGCCGCTAAAGGTATGACTTTACTAGCCACACTTTTCGGCAATGCTGACGCGCACTCCTCTGACTTATTGAGATCAACAACGTTCGTCAGAAATGCTTCCTCCCAATAGTTTGAACTCTTCCACATAGAGAGGGCTTCACAAACGATAATTCTACGCACTCAAATCTTCAAAATATTACACCGCCGGGAAACCAAAACTGAGGAATTTTTTTCAGAATGTGAATTTTTGGTTCCACTTAATTTTCCTGACAGGGGAAGTCGAGTGGCGGAGGTCGGATTCGAACCACGGACCTTCCGGTCAGTAAATTCGCGCTCTTACCACTTAAGCCATCTCGCCCCCAGAGTAGCGAGGTAGTCTCTCTTAACATTCTACCTCTCGCAAGCAGTAAGACTGTTCCACGCTTACTGGGCTCACCAAGTCTGCTTTCAATTTTTTCGCACAACAGAGCAACTGGTTCTTCTCAATTATAACTAGAAACAAAAAACCACAAAGGCAATAATGACGGGATGTCTAGAGTGCATGAAACCAATCAAAATAAGACTGGTCACTGTCAGTCTAATACCAAGAAAGCCAAGATGTTGAAAACAGATAGTTTCCTGCATATCAGGCCATACTGTCATGATGACTTAGTAGAATATATTACAGCTGCACTGATAAGCTCCAGCAACGGTGGGAATAGAACATCCAGTGAGTTGGCCGCTAAAGGTATGACTTTACTAGCCACACTTTTCGGCAATGCTGACGCGCACTCCTCTGACTTATTGAGATCAACAACGTTCGTCAGAAATGCTTCCTCCCAATAGTTTGAACTCTTCCACATAGAGAGGGCTTCACAAACGATAATTCTACGCACTCAAATCTTCAAAATATTACACCGCCGGGAAACCAAAACTGAGGAAATTTTTTCAGAATGTGAATTTTTGGTTCCACTTAATTTTCCTGGTGCTATTTCGGTTGTCTGATCGGAACGGTGACAGTTTGACTGAACTGATTGAGTTGAGATCGCTGTAAAACCAAACAGGAGACAAGCAACAAGCTCGGTGTGGCAGGATGTGACGACATTCAAAAAGCAACCGTTTGTTTTTGTGTCTTTGCAGTGGAGTTTTCGGCTTTCTTGGTACATCGGACACCTTGTGTTTAGTTTCGGACAAGAATAGAAATGTCACATAAGAATGTAACCTTATTTGCGGTTCAGAAATGAAACGCCACCACCACGAACATTTTTTATGGACGTGCTACCAACTACTGAATCATTACCCCTAATTAATCTTTTTCCTAAGTGGAGATTTCAAACCATGTGATGTTGCCCAATAACGCGAGAAACGTCAATAAAGGGACTCAGAACACTTACCCATGATCTTCCTTTTTACGTGGACACAAAATATCTCGAAACAGAGAGAGTAACACAGCCTAAATCCTATAATCTAAGTGTAATTGAGCTTATATTTAGTTCAAGCCAAATAACGTCAACCTCGGAGGAAGTTGTTGTACGATCTTAAACAAACCTACCTAATCGTTGTTACCTTGCTTCCGGTGGCCAAATTGCTAAGGCACTTGTTCACGTCGATCATATGGATGATTGACAGACAGTGGGAGGGAAGTTGTCTTACGGATGGCTAGTTGGTAACCATTCATGATTTAAAAAATCCTGTGTCAGGTGGGAAAACCGGATTGGTCTCTGTATATCTTTGTAGTGTACTACTCATAAGGTTGCTGAAAATCCGTCGACAGCCCACGACCGGTTTCGCCCTTTTTGGGGCTCATCAGGTAGGCGCAGTCCCCGGGCTTCCGTCAATTTGAAACCAAAGATACAAAGATATACACTTACCGCGATACTTCGAATATCGTAGTGACTGACACATGAGGCGGCCTGGTGCAGCACATTCAGTTGCCTGAGAACACTACGAACGAGAAATTCAGCTGGGTTCAAAACCAAATTAGTTTGCAAATGAGTGTATATTCGCGAATTTCGTGCAGGTTGGTTTCAAGTAGAACACAGGGTTGACGGAAACCCGGGGCTGCGCCTACCTGATGAGCCCCAAAATGGGTGAAACCGGTCGTGGGCTGTCGACGGATTTTCAGCAACCTTATTAGTAGTGCATTACGAAGATATACATGTATCGCGGTATCTCGAATATCGTAACGACTGAAATATAAGGCGGTTTGTTGCGGCACATTCAGTTGCCTGAGAACATCACAAATGAGAGATTCAGCTGAGAGTGGTCTCTGATTTTTCGTGCACTTGAAAAGCTCATACTCATAGTAAGCACAAAGTTAACGCTAGCGTGACTGAACTCCCGCACATGTGACGCACGCATAGAACTGTGAATACCTTGGCTCTTTGCTTCAATTTTTCCTACATTTAACCCTATATTATTCCTATGATAAATGGTTTACTTCCCATGACCTTGCGATAACTAGTTTGCGCAGTTAACCGTTCCGTCGCAAGTGTCTAATCATCAGTCTGACTAAGTCGCACTTTCGTTCCCCATGCAGGACGAAATCTTCAGTCAAAATCTTTTCTGTTAAAATATCACTACAGTATGGGTGAAAGACCATGAACAGTTAGCTCCCGGTTTCGCCATTTTTGAGGCCTACGCAGAGAACCGAACTGGAGCACATGGAAATCAGATAAACTGATTCGCAAAATAAGACGATGTTAATGGAGGATGCAAACAGAATTTTTGTTCCTAACGTGAAGAAAGTCTGCCAATGTTTCATTTTGAACAGTAATCGAGCTGGCAAAGTACCCTTGGGAACACGATCAAAATGACCGCGATCAACTGAATAAATAATTTCCGATTTAGTCCGGTTTTTGGATTCACCTGGTAGGCCCAGTCCCAAATCCCCATCAGAACATTCCCCCCTAACGGAAGACCAAAAAGGAACTTGTGGAGTTAAAAACTCACTTACAAATATGGGTGTTGTCAACGCGAGTCTTTAGGAGGTAAGGTTGAGTCACTCTTAATGGTAACTTGACCTGCAGACGAATATTCATACCCTCATATTATTACATTAGTTTTTGTGTGGTCTCTGAGCGCTTCAGTCATAAAAACTTGAAAGGATGTGATAAGATAACTTTATTGATCGTCGTTTTTTTACAGATACAGTTTGTCTGGTTGTCTAGGAAAACAAACGCACGATGACATGGTAGGAAAGTTCGCAAAGTGCTGACATCTTCTTGAAAGTTGTGAACGTAATATGCTACTCATAGGTTTGCTGAAATGTTCCGACAACCCACCACTAGTTTCGTCCTTCTTGGGTTCGGGTAATAGATATGGTTAGCATAAACTGGGGGATGAGGCCAAGAAAGGCGAATCGGGTCGTGCACTGCCGAATGGTCTTCAGCAACCCAATGGTTAGTGTGTTAGTGTATTGCGATATCTTGAATATCGTAGCGACTGAAACGTGAGTTAGTCTGCTGCTGCTCCTGTGACAAAAGCGGTCAACTTCGTCAGTATTCGTGGTATTTCACAATCTGTTGCATACCACCAGGTTTTGGGGGCAGTTTTTTAAGCATAGAGATAAATATTCCACTGTAGTCAGTTCGAGGAACCAGTTATCCTCAAGAAAAACCCCACCAAAAAGGGACTGGGCTGCTAACTACGACCAGAAGTCCGTTCTTTTCCGAAGATGAAGGTGGATCACCTTTCGGTTAATTAAAGCATTATTCCATCTACTGGGGGTACCCATTTGTATTCGTTTGGCGGTTACTGGATCTCGATTACATTTCTACGGATGCCAGCCTCTCACTACTGAAGAAGGATAACACCAGTTAACTATCGATTGGAATAAAACTTCATTTTGGAAACCAACGCCACTAAGCCACTCTATTCAGCTTGAGGAGACGTAAACTTATCTAATCTGTTCACTACATTCCGTAAGGAAATTTATCTCTGAAAGCTAACTAGCTGTCAGGACTATTGTTCGTTCATGTTTTAAAAGATCCGCTTACCACAGTTCTTGAAACGCGTATGACCACCGATGCGAAGTCACTGATTTTGGCGCAGAGTCTGTTCATATTGCTTAAATTCACTTAATTAACTATCACCCGTCGTATTGTGTACAAACTACGCTTGGTTCGTCTGAGGGGGGCGAGATGGCCCAAGTGGTTAGAGCGCGGATTTACTGAGTAGAAGGTTCGTGGTTCGAACCCGACCTCTGCCTCTCGACTTCCCCTGTCTAGGTTTGGGCAACCAGGCAGTATCCCAACCCT
>NW_008751954.1:187315-196598 GCF_000715545.1 Opisthorchis viverrini
TCGACTTCCCCTGTCTAGGTTTGGGCAACCAGGCAGTATCCCAACCCTTCGGGTGGCATGGCAGTTAGGCACCGAAAGGGTGTTACAGCTGAACAATTTCTTTTTCTTTCTTCGTCTGAACCTTTTCTGTACTCAACTAGCTACATAGTTTCCAACACCATAAAAAAGTCAAATTTTCTGTTCAAATTTGATAGTTTAAAACATTTAGGCCACAGTAGACTTTTGAATAGATGATGTTAGATCGATGTACCGTTCAAAGCAGCCTAAGTGATGATTTTTTACTTAATTTATGAGAATATCTGAACTCTGTGAGACTAGCTCCAACTTTTTCCCCGAGGGAGGACGAACTAAACTGGCTGAATGCCTCAGTTACCCGAATAAGATTATCTACATTTGAACGCTTCTGTAGCAATCATATCATGCATTACCCGAAGGACTTTTACACATCCAGAAGGTCATCGGTAGAGAGTGGCAACTTCAAAGTAGATTTTCTATGAATAATTCAATAACTTCAAAGCAGTACAATGAATATAACCTATTCAGATCAAATCTGAAAAATCTTTGTTCTCAAAAGTGAACAACTGCAAGAATTTATCCCCCCATAACCAAGGGGAATCAAATAAACTGTATGGGTTTTTTGCTGGGGTATTCACCAGCGATTCGGTGTCTGCACAGTTTTGGTAATTTCACTGACCGCCCAGTGATTTTAGCCCAGAGTGCAAAATGCAACCAGGAAGATAACCTGAAGGTTATTCGACACTACACAGCACCAAGTAGACAGGGGCGGTTGGTGTGCTGTCTGGAATAATAGCATACACAAATGTGGATGCCTAAGAGACGCTTGGTTCCACAATCTCCACTTCATAGCTCTTAAAACGAACCAAATTCTGGGTGACACGTACCAAACTGAGAGGGAGAATGTGAGCAGATTACCATGAGTTTGTGTAGTTGCTAAAACGATTTTTTTCTTTCATACTGAGGATTGAATTGGAGTCTATCGGTTGTCAGTGCGCTTCTCATATTCACTCGTTTGTAAGAGTTTCTCCTCCTCTAATATCAGGGATGTGGTATCCTTGTGTATAATAGCAAATTTGGTAAAATACGACACCTTGAACATTTCTGGGGGTTTGGCACAAAGTTCAACTAATAAATATAGCTGAATCTCACTTTCATTGAAAACTTTTCACTAGCTACATCCGCAGCGGTGTAATGTTAGCGTAATTCGTCAACCACAAAAACGACTGCCAAAACCGACGGTATAAAATTCCCGCCAGTTTTGGTCACAGTGAATCTTTTTCGTGATTGGAAAGACTAAACGCAGATCATTGGGATCCCGGCCAATAAGCGATGCTGGAGTCACGTGACCGAATGAGACCCAACGCAAATCCATTATACCGACGCCAAGCATGTAAGAAAACAGTTAGAAAAAAGTTTCCGGTTAAGTGAGCAACAGAGAGGTTTGTTCTGAGAGAGTTTACCGTGATCCTCGTGTAACCGCCCTTCCGGTAACGACTCCGTAACCAACACGATCAAATGGCTCCTCCAAGCCAAGGTGTATTGGTCCAAAGCACAGTTTTCTGGAAGAATCCCGCCGAACTTAGAGCTAGGTTGACGAAACCGTTCCCGCAATCGAGTAAGTGCTACAAAGGGATAATACTATCATAACTGATATCTTATGGATTTGCATCATCAGCTGGTTTCCTTTCAAACATCCATGAAGATCTACTCACAAGCTTGCTGAAAACTCTTCGACAGCCCACGACCGGTTTCGCCCTTCTTGGGGCTCATCAGGTAGGCGCAGTCCCCGAGTTTCCGTCAACCTTATGATCTACTTGAACCCAAATTGAATCATGAGGCGGCCTGTGTGCAGCACGTTCAGCTGGAGGACATCATAAACGGGAGATTCAATTAAGCCTCCCGTGAAAGCCAAATTGATTTGCAAATGAGTGTATTTCTCGAATCCATGAAGATCTTTCAAGTTGTGGGATCAGAGGTGATATCTTTTGCTACACCGTCAGACTGTTCTCAAGTTAGCCAATCTGGGAATCGCTGAGATAAATCAAAGCGTCAAATAGTTGAGACAATGTATGGGAACATGGGTCAGTATGCTTTGAGGTAACAAAACCACACAAATATTCAACTGTTTGGTGATTGAAAACATTTAAAATGGAGAAGCTACATTCATCGTTTTTTAGCTCACGAACGTTCGTTATAAAACTTACGTCATTTGGTCCTGCGTAGTTGATCCAGATTTAAGTCTGACAGTTCCTCGACAGGTCCTTCACTGAAGGAAAAACTAGGTGGGCTAAGGGTGCTTGTGTATTGTACAGGGACCGGAAATCCTAAAATTGGGACAAGAACAGTAAGGTAATACTGTGGAATAAAAACCAAAAAGTATTCTCTTGAACCACATAGCCACCATCACTCCATCCTACACAACGCGTGTTGTTCACGTCGGGCCTCCAAAGGATTTAGAAAGATGGCACTGGATCTTACACAAGGCAGCCTAGTTTCATCTTCTTCTGTTCTCTCCTAGGGTTCCATTTCCATTTATCCAACCCTGATGGCTGTTTTCTGCTAGTGTGTTTGTTTTGCATATAAATTAATGTTAATAGCGTGAATTTTAGGTTGGTTAACTTTTAAGCTGGCCGGTAAATGGCCTATCGTAAATCGTTGTTGCTACTCACGTGCTTGGCAGTGCATTACCTAGTGGCAGACGATTATAGTGTACGTGGGCATATCATAAATCCGTCTTCTTCTGTTCTCTCCTAGGGTTCCATTTCCATTTATCCAACCCTGATGGCTGTTTTCTGCTAGTGTGTTTGTTTTGCATATAAATTAATGTTAATAGCCTGAATTTTAGGTTGGTTAACTTTTAAGTTGGCAGGTAAATGGCCTATCGTAAATCCTTATTGTTACCCACTTGGTTGACAGTTCATTTCCTAGTGGCAGACGATTATAGTGTGCGACGGCATATCATCTCCTCACAATGTTGCTGAAATCCCTATAAAGGCCCACGACCGATCTCGCCCTTCTTCATCAGGAAGGCGTAGCCTCCGCCAATCTTTTGTTCTGCTTGGGTTTTTGGGACCTTCTGATAGTAACTACAGACGCATATCGGTTTTCCATTCGGAGTTTGAAACCTGCAGCCTGATGAACACACAGTGTTGGTAACCATAGCCTTACTAAAAGGATCACTCCAGAGAATACATTTAAATATTTTTACACAGGTGAACTTTTCCGAAAAGTTCCATGAAAATCTTCGTGGAAAATACCACTGATGATGTGCCAATAATCAAGTCCAGTTTAAGTAACCACTTCCGTTTAGTCACCACAAGGCTACTGTTAACCGGAATGATGATCAGTTCTGACTCGCCTTGCACCGAGTTCCCAGAGTTTAAAGTGTGGGAAACGCTTTTAGGGCAAGTCCAAACCAATTTTAGTGTCAGCGTAGTTCAGGGTCTGAAATGTCTCTTGTTATTTATCACTTGGACTTGTCCTATGTGCACGTTCCACATTATACATGTCAACGGTTATTGTTATGCTATATGAAGGGTCACATCCCCAGTTTCTTCAGGGCACTCAGTTGTCTGAAAGAACACCGAAGGGCTTTTTAACCGGGCAGTACGCGACTAGGTGTTGCCAGGCTGAAACGTCATTTCTTCTACGCATTGCCGATAGTAAACGGAAAGCAGTCGTCTTGTGATATTCTAATATGTGAATTGGATGTGGTCGCTTCCCCTATTCCAACAGAAATAAAATCAAAAACTACCCGAGATCATCCAATGCTAATGTCAAGTGCAGACCCCTTTTTGCAACATACGAACAGGAAACCAAGCCATCTGGAAAGTCCAGATCTCACCTCTCATCACCAAATCGCCTTGTCTCCTTCTGTCACTTCTGTGAACACATTGTTTTGGAACGGAGTGACACAACTAGGACTAATACCTGGGTTTCAGTCATTCTGCTGTGCCGTAAAGAAACTAATCAAAATTCCTAGTTAAAAGTTTTTCCGAAATTGCACATGCCTAGTCGTATAACAGCGATGTTTGCAAATAGATGCGACTGAGTCTAAGAAACAACCATTGAAGAGTTCATATCCAGCAATTAACATGCAGGAGAATATGGCCTACCTGAAATCCACCCAAATATTAGGTCCCTGATACCCGAGTGCCTCGTTAAGATGAGGAACAAATGCTTTCATCAAATGTGAACATCTTTACTCGTTTTCTTCCAGTGTTCGCCGTGTCAAGGAAGGAAAACCAATCGATAAAAACAGAAGCACAGCTACTAAGTCTTATGAACTCAGAGAGTTTGTTGTTGCTTCGACTTTAATATCCAGATTTAAGGTTTGATGTAAACAACCGGACTATGGCGATGCTTAAAGGGTACATTGGCTCCACAGTATAATCCATTTTTTATCCAATTCCCCACTATTGTTTATTACTCACCTGTTCACGAGTATACCTAGACATCGGTGAGTAATATTACTTCAATCGGTCTGATATCTGCGATTTCGAAATATCCCCCTTTAAGAATGCTAAAGCATTCGACCTCGAGCAGATGTGATTAACCCATACTTACATTTCACGACACAACTGGTTCAGATATTTTTTACAGATAGGAGGGAGTCTTCACTGCTCGTCAGAATATCACTAGAGTTTCACGAAGTGTCCGCTGCTGGTGATTTTCAACAGGGATGAACCGGTACTTCACCATAGACGGGCTGTGATAGGAGGGTGATATCTTGATTGAAACTCGGAATTTCATCACATCCCACACACATCGATTGTACAGAAGCAGTGGCAAAGGCTATTACGACGTCCTAATTCTGTCGTCGACTTGTCAGAGTAAGCGATCAATAACTGGTTGGTTGCTGATCAGCAAATAAATTGTGGAGACCATTGAAACTTTGAAAGCCATGCTGACGTCGGTCAATCTTATGAAAACAGTGCCTGCTGATTGTAGCGTAACGCCCAACAAGTGGTGCGGTTGAGAAAACAGATTTATAAACCTTCCGGTTTCCTATCAAGCTTATTCATTTTAAACGCTACTGGTGACTTACTTGAATGTGGTTTTTACTGTAAATGTGAATTGTTTACCGTTTTGTCACGTCGGAGGCTGTTACGCCCATCCTGTAGGTGCGCTGCAGGCCACGCCCTTCACCGATCTTCAGATGGAAATAAACAATTGTTGACCTTTTATGAACGAAACGTTGGTGCAAATTTCCAACAAGTGGTGCGGTTGAGAAAACAGATTTATAAACCTTCCGGTTTCCTATCAAGCTTATTCATTTTAAACGCTACTGGTGACTTACTTGAATGTGGTTTTTACTGTAAATGTGAATTGTTTACCGTTTTGTCACGTCGGAGGCTGTTACGCCCATCCTGTAGGTGCGCTGCAGGCCACGCCCTTCACCGATCTTCAGATGGAAATAAACAATTGTTGACCTTTTATGAACGAAACGTTGTGTGCAAATTTTCCGTTTGTGCTAGCAGTGGGCTCAAATATCAGCAAACGCATACTTCGTATTATCGGTGACGACAGGTGGATCTATAGAAAACTATTCTACGCTCTCGAGAAATACACTCATTTGCAAATCAATTTTGTCTTCACGAGAGACTCAACTGAATCTCTCGTTTATGATATTCTACAACCGCCTCATGTTTCAGTTGGCACCATATTCGAGATACTGCAGTATATTTTCATAGAGGAAACTACTCACAAGTTGGACTGTCGAAGAGTTTTCAGCAACCTTGTGAGTAGTTTCCTTTAGGAAAATATTCTACGCCCTCTTCATCCACTTTATTGGCCCATGAACTGCTACAGTGAAGAGCCCCTTACGAGGTGAAAAAGGATTGTCAATAATCTGCATTAGGGTTCGCGAGCTCTAACGGAGTGTCATTCGAAAAATTGTTTCTCATCATTAATTATGCATATGCCTTCCTCGTGGTTGACTTATCGGAGTGCGTCCGGTTCTTACGTGAGTGGGATGTGTATTGAGATATGTCTACTGATTTCCCCTGAGAATAGCTGACCAACCCAACCCCATCTACCCGGAGGAAAGTAATTACTTTAGTCAGGTTGATAGAAACAATCGACCAGTTGGAATGCGCCACACTTGTGGAGATGAACATCTAACGATTTCGTTGAGTCGGATGCTTGCTTCTGTCTGCTATCCAGTTAACTGGTGAAAATCAGTAGATTCACCTCCCCAAAAGGTTTTATGACGAGTTCCGCCAACCTGAGTATTGTGGCCAAGCAAAGTTTTTGGCACGAAAAGAACATTGGCACGTGGGTCTTGGATATCTTCAAATTTACTGTTCATTGTCCCCCATGCTAAAACCAACAAGGGGGACAATAAAGGTAGTTTGTTTGGTGGTTCTTTTTAGAGGGCAGGGTAACCCTGCGAGCAGATACTAGACACAGTTCTTAAAAGACGGAATTATAAGATTGCTTGTTCCACGTCAAACGTAGGAACACAAAGTCCACACCTGATTCACTCTGTATCTGCCTAAAGATTACCAGTTGATTTTCTCAGCATCTGAATTAAGCCCCATGCGTGACATTTACGATGGGTCTACAATGGGTCCCTCAACCATCCTAAAGAAATTGATGTAACTCGACGTAGAGTAAGAGCAACTCTGGCTCATCCAATGTAGTTGCTCTTGGACTCAGCATTTGTAAAATACACCAGATCAAGGAAAACATGGGTCAACATAAAAACTGATTAATGCGTGGCTGCACAAGTCGGAGAGATCATTTAAGAGACGAAAGCTAGGTTGCATGAAAACAATCGATAACCAGAACTGGGTGAAATGCATTGCTTGACCACTGGCTGTTGACGAGCTAAACGGTCGGTGGAACTAAGATCAGGCTAAGGCAAATAAACGTCGATAACCCTGGTCGGAAGGATCTGGCAACTGACCCACATGACCGAGAGAAATACAACCATATCCCGTCGGTTTTGTTCGAGCTAAATTAACTAAAATGAAATAGAAACCTGCATTCTGCATTCCAAAATATCCAAACAAAATGATAGTTCACTACCATACTACAGCAAGTATACAATACGGTTCTTACTATTCACTATCCCAAGATGAAGTCACCCTGTAGATGAAACATTTTGGACCCTCCCGTATTTGATCATCGAGAGGATACTGTATTTTGTTTTGGTTTCAATACCGTAAATCGATCATGTTTTGCGATTTGAATTGGAAGTAAACAAAGTCAGTCGACATATGAAGGAAAAAGCCGGATATACCGCCTTTAATACAGGAACATGTTTCTCGCAAAACCAAATTTGTTTGAAAATGAGGGTATTTCGTTAATTCCGGGCAATCTGGTTTCAAATTGAACATGAGGTTGACGAGAACTCGGGGACTGCGCCTACGTGATTAACCTCAGGGAGGACAAAACCGGTCGTGGGCTGTCGAGGAATTTTCGGCAACCTTATGAGTAATATATTACCTCTACACATATTAAGACCTAGTTTTGCACACAAACTTGATGGATCATCGTCATCTGACGGAAAGCAGGCGGTTTTGTGTACCAGGACTCAGAGCGATGTTTCGGACTCTACAAGGTGGCCAACGGACTGGATATATCCTACGATTGATGCTACCGGTTTCTGGTTTCGTCTGTATTGTAAAATATTTGCCGCGAAAAACACCGCCGTTTAATCCCAATCGTTTTGCTCGGGTGTTTACCAAGCCAACATCAATTACGTCTTGTGCCGGCATGCTTATTTTTATCCCAATAACCCCCTTCTTAATAATAGGAGGATTGAAAACTAAAAATCGATCATTACTTACCGGAAGTATGCGTTTCAAACATTGAAGCAGGCTTTCAGTGACTACACGCTCTTCAGAACGAATGTAGCCATCTGCAGAATCAATCTAAATATGATTTTTTGCATAAATTTTCAGTGGTCTTCACATTCATTCTAACAATGGATAACTGAGTTTCAGTCATTTGAATTGCACGTTACAAACTAAGACCGATGCTGCAAAGCCTCTGGTAGATTCGCGCAACCGGGAAAAGTAAACGCGGTGAGGAGTTGCACAACGCTCCCAATCCTCAGGATCCAGGCATATTTATCAGGAAACTAGTAACTTTTTGACTTGACGTGATCAGCAAGTTTCCGCTTTGCTTTCACAACACAAATGAACGGAAACCTATAGGCTAATCCGTTTTAAACACAGATTTTTACCGTGACAGCACGTGTATAATCTTTGTAATTGGTGGTCGTTGGCTTACTCGTTGAGCTGGGCGATTTGATTGCAAACGTTTCATCACCAATCGAGGTGATATCATCAGCGCGTTAGCGTGAAGCGTAGCGGTGGGTTGGTGGTTATGCAAACAACCACACCAAATAGAGGTTACAGCCAAAGGATTATCATTTATTGATTGTCCGTACGTATGAGAAAAAAGTAGAAGATACTTATATTGTGTGTAGACCACAGCTACCTAGGAGTTGGTTGTAACTGCAGCGAAATAAGGAAGGAGTCGCATTTATGAGCATCCCACCCTGAAATGCAGAAAAGGTTCACTCCGATACACAATAGAATATCAATCACCCAATTAGTTCGGCTAAAGTTCGAGCTGGAAAACAGAACTGCCAAGATGAGGGAACAACTCAAGCACTAAAATACACTCTGTCCTAAGCAGCTGATGACGTACATTCGGTCTTATTTGACTAACCATCTATCCCCACATGACCTTCGTAAACCAGAACTGTCACGAAGGCCTAATACTTTACAAAATCTGCGGAGTTTCACTTACGAACCCCTTTCCGTTCGTTACGGTAGCGATTTTCCAACGTCTCTACCTCAAAATTATGCCAAGATGATCCAGTAAATCTTGTGCTGATTTGAGCTATTTTGCACTGGCTTGCTGTCGCCACTTTTTCATTTTTCTTCCTCCAAGGAGGCTCATATCTACCAACCGGAAATTCACAATTTGGGTTCACAATGAATGATGAGGTTCAAAGTGTGATACCCCACAAAGTCAGTTTGGATCCGACCAGTCGGCTTCAACCCACATCACAATACAAGCTGAAACATTGTCTCAGCATCAATCGTGAGTGGGTCGGCGAACATAGAGCGGCTCATAGACGTCCGTCCAAAAGTAAGGTTGTATATCTGCAAGGATACGGTGCAATAATCACTGACCTTATTCACTCTACAGTGTCGCACAACGTTGTGCGCACAACCACCAACCCACCGCCACGCACTACTACGCTCCACAATAACGCACTGATGATGTCACCTCGAATGGTGAT
>NW_008751954.1:196644-202148 GCF_000715545.1 Opisthorchis viverrini
ATCACCATTCGAGGTGACATCATCAGTGCGTTATTGTGGAGCGTAGTAGTGCGTGGCGGTGGGTTGGTGGTTGTGCGCACAACGTTGTGCGACACTGTAGAGTGAATAAGGTCAGTGATTATTGCACCGTATCCTTGCAGATATACAACCTTACTTTTGGACGGACGTCTATGAGCCGCTCTATGTTCGCCGACCCACTCACGATTGATGCTGAGACAATGTTTCAGCTTGTATTGTGATGTGGGTTGAAGCCGACTGGTCGGATCCAAACTGACTTTGTGGGGTATCACACTTTGAACCTCATCATTCATTGTGAACCCAAATTGTGAATTTCCGGTTGGTAGATATGAGCCTCCTTGGAGGAAGAAAAATGAAAAAGTGGCGACAGCAAGCCAGTGCAAAATAGCTCAAATCAGCACAAGATTTACTGGATCATCTTGGCATAATTTTGAGGTAGAGACGTTGGAAAATCGCTACCGTAACGAACGGAAAGGGGTTCGTAAGTGAAACTCCGCAGATTTTGTAAAGTATTAGGCCTTCGTGACAGTTCTGGTTTACGAAGGTCATGTGGGGATAGATGGTTAGTCAAATAAGACCGAATGTACGTCATCAGCTGCTTAGGACAGAGTGTATTTTAGTGCTTGAGTTGTTCCCTCATCTTGGCAGTTCTGTTTTCCAGCTCGAACTTTAGCCGATTGGGTTGGGTGATTGATATTCTATTGTGTATCGGAGTGAACCTTTTCTGCATTTCAGGGTGGGATGCTCATAAATGCGACTCCTATTTCGCTGCGCTGCAGTTACAACCAACTCCTAGGTAGCTGTGGTCTACACACAATATAAGTATCTTCTACTTTTTTCTCATGGTAATCCTTTGGCTGTAACCTCCATTTGGTGCCCGTCTACCATGTCTCATGAAGGAAGCACGAGGGCTGGAACACTGCCAGTTTGCCCAATTCTAGACAAGAGAAGTGGAGATGCTGTGGTTAGATTCGAACCTTGGACTCTCTGGTGATTAATTTCATGCCTTAACTACTGACCCATTGCGAGACAAGACGCCAATTACTACACTGCATCAGCAAATTACATAGATTGGGAAGGTTTACCATGGACGTTTTTTTACGAGTATAAACCAGCACAGTTTATTGATTCACTTTCCAGGTAACGTTTGATTTTCCTTGCCAGAAACGGTCATCCAGGTACTCACAAGCGTAAAGAACGTTCGCGTGAAGCTGCGCGATGCAGACGGAACCAGGAGAACGAATTATTCAAAGCGTTGGCCCGACTGCTTCCACTTCATCCGGAAATCGCCCCGCAGTTGGACAAAGCGTCTATCATCCGACTGGTAGTCAGTTATGTAAAACTAAAAACATTTCTTGGTGAAATGAATCACATCTATATGTCTGCTGAGTGCGACGATAGATCAAATTCCACCTGTAAGTTCATGACCTTCATATCGAATGGATTCATTGTGTAATCTTTGATGAACTCCTTCATGGTGAACTAAATTTCGCCGTCAATAGAACAGGAACAATTGCATCCGGACGTTACTGAGTGTCTCAAAACAGGAGTGTTGCGGTATTTCAAGATTTCTTCAGTTGCACTTAAAACTGGCTTGTTGAAAGGACTTAAACGATAGAGCTGAGTGTGATCAGGAACATTCCATTTTTCCTTTTTTTGTCATTATACATGAGTCACTTTCAAACGGCTGTCCATTCCTATTTTTTGTTCAACGCTTTCCCTCCCTTTCCTTATTAAGTACTGCTACTGAATGTCGATCGTTGTCTGTCAGTCGGCTGTACATTTGGTCAACTCTGCTACCCTCATGTCACCGGACAGTTACGTTTTAGCATTGTCTAACTACTCATGAGCAACTAAGAATTAACGAAATTTGGGAATGGGTACATAATCTGGGTTATCAAGATGACTAAACGGATGAGAGTACAACGCACACGCGAAATACACTCATTTTCAAACAAATTTGGTTTTGCAAGAGACTCACATGGAACCCAGCTGAATCTCCCAAGCAACTGAATTTGCAAATGAGTGTATTTCGCTAATTTTGTGCAATCGTGTTCAAGTAGAACGTAAGGTTGACGGAAACTCGGGGACTGTGCTTGTCTGGTGAGCCTCAAGAAGAGCGTACCCGGTCGTGGAAACCGCTCGTAGAAAACTTACGAGCATTGTATTAAGTCTATAGCACACAGGGCCTACGGAAATCCCATTATGAGTAGTATGTCACATCATGAAGATATACCCCGATGTCACGAATATCAGTGTATCAACCGATAGACAAAGTTTGTACGTCACGAATATCAGTGTATCAACCGATAGACAAGACAAAGTTTGTACGTTAGTCGAAGTACATCAGGAAGAGATGAGCCATTTGTTAACTTCAACCTAATTTGCGGATAGATGCATTTTACCAGTTGTGCAAGTAATTTGTTTCCCCAACCTGGTTGATTCCTTGGTTGATTCCTTTAGAAACTATGGTCTATTCAAACATTTCCTCCTGTAGATGAGTGCGGGAATTCAACTGTAATGGATTGGATGTTATCTGAACTGTTACAGGTAAGGTGGCAACATGGCCAATTCGCCAGCTACATAGCTCTCTGACAGCTTTCTCATTATCTTGGCAGCAGATATGACTATTCTGTACGTTTCGGAGACTGTCTCGGTTTTTCTCGGATTATCACAGGTAAGTTTACGGATCATAGCATCTTGGATATTTAAGTTAAAAATGCCAGTATGATCATCTTTCGTCTGTTTTCTTTTTGAAAACCTTGCACGTGGACGAGAATACCGGTAAATTTCATCATAGTTTCTAGTAACCTCAAAAACGTCCACTGTAAGGTGACAAAATGTTTTAATGTACTCTTCACAGTAGTTACGATCAATATTACATATAACATTAGATAGCCTACAGGTGTGAGTCATAACACTCACAAGGGTGTCTGGAGAAGTCTAATGACCTTGTTAGAAAGCAGCGTGTTCATGATGTAAGATCCTGTTGATGATCTTTATCACTTGGAAGCGCTAAAAAATACCGTTGATATCTCTACTCACCGATGTGACTTGTCAGGCAGTTTCAATCCGGATGTTGTTCCTTAGTGATCCCGCAAGTGGACGCATTCCCTTGAAGAAAGAATTTGAATGACTCTTTCTTCCAGTTGATGAAGCACACCGGACTCTTCCAGTTGCTTACGGGTCTGGCTCTTGAGTTTCATCTTAGAAGTCCCCTCCCCTTTCATGGAAATTCCCTCCCTTGGGTCTGAGTAAGCAGAAAGAGGGAATGTCTTAATGGTTCGTTTTTGTGCTTCCCTGATTTCAAGATAAAAGTCAAAACAGGTACCTGTGAGATATTCAAGCATTGATAATACGAGAAGGTTTGAAAGTCTTACTGAAGATTTTTTTCTGTTAGTGGTGTCAATCCAAGATAGTCTATAAGTGCATTTTCGCTTCACTTGTGGGACGAAATGTGCATTAATATTCAGATGTTTTGTACGAACGGTGTTTTGCACAACGGGGCAGAGACCCTATAGGCAGAGCGAGACATCTTGATTGACTCCGGTTGTGTTCGCCTGATTCTTCCACTGTCAGCGATTTCAGAATGTTGGGTGCCTTGACATGTTCAATTTCTCCAACCACCCAAAGGGAGGAGTATCTCGAAGGAATGCTGTCGATTTGTGGCTATTCTGCAACTCTACTCTACTCTACTCTACTCTACTCTACTCTACTCTACTCTACTCTACTCTACTCTACTCTACTCTACTCTACTCTACTCTACTCTACTCTACTCTACTCTACTCTACTCTACTCTACTCTACTCTACTCTACTCTACTCTACTCTACTCTACTCTACTCTACTCTACTCTACTCTACTCTACTCTACTCTACTCTACTCTACTCTACTCTACTCTACTCTACTCTACTCTACCCTACTCTGTCAGTCCTTCCTCACAGGTTAAAACGATGACTTGTCAGGTTATTAATACGTACCCCAGATGATTAGTTGTTTTCAACCGCAGTCTGTGAATACTAACAACAGAGCTTATGCAGCCTTCCCTCCAACCTAGGTTGATATGACGGGGAGAAACCTGCTAGAATACGTGTCTGGACAGAATATTGGAAGAAATACTGCTACGTTCAAGAAATCCTGCGCAAGGTATTCTTTTTATTTAAAATGATCTGTTCTGATATACTAAGGTAAGAGGAGGCTGTCACTCTCCATTCGTTTGAAGTCAAACCTTCCTAAGCGTGGACGTCAGTCCGATGGATATCGCGTAGGTGCTTCACCAAACTAATCCATTCCTTTCTCGTTCAAGAAGATTTGTTTGCAAATTAAAATGGCCTATTCAGAAGATTACAAAATCTGCTGGTACCTGGGTATTGCTGTCATACTGCAGCCGATCCGTGTTTCGGAATTGAGCACATCCTGTCATACGTATGTGCTTCGACTGACGGATGATCTTTGTATACAATACATTGAAAATTCGTAAGTCTCCTGTTCTTGATATAATCTTTTTTTTCAAGCTCCACCTTGACACCTGAACAACAGCGTGTTATGCATCTGAATATATATGACTGTTTTTTTATCTACCTGATACCCATATAAATTTTCAAACTGCCCTACTGAGCTGAGAGGAACTTCACGTAATGGGACAATGTTATCTTTCCTCGAACCAGTAGTAAACCGATATTTCTCATCAAACTGGTCTATTTGTGTCCAAGAATGTATGTAGCATCCATAAATTTTGCTTCAGGTTATAGAAAAACAATGGATATTTTAATGCGACCATTTCAGGGACAGCGTGCGGTGGACATAATAACTTTTAGGGACGCAACACAAGAGAGGAACATTGAGTTGGACACCGAGAGCAGTTTGAATTTATTGAATTTGGAGGTGGGCGCATGCACCATACTTGACAGTCTACAGAAATGAAGGTCCTATCTATCACCCGGAAAGACAGCTGTTGTATCTCTTCACCTGCCCTGACGCTACTGGGTTATAGTCAGAAGACAAGAAGACGACCTGAAGGAACTGTGTATTAACGCAATTACAAACTTCTATATATATGATTCACTTGTCACCGTATTTGATGGTCGATCCGCTGTCAACCAACCAGTGTGTCTCCTACACACCCACACCGGTTCTCGGGTGGTTGTTTCTTTGTCTCGGTTGATCATAGATGGCCGTCTGTGCGCTTGTGTACGGGGTGCCTTGGCCATGGAGTGGGTGTGAAATTTCTGTGTCCCTATTTGACCTTTCTCCGGCACATGATGAAATCGGACGTGATTCAGACGTGGGGGAATAATTGTACGGCTCTGTTTCACATGATTGTTCCGCTGCGCATTAAGTTGATGCGCGGCCGTATTAAGTATAAGTGCAAGGGAATGAATCTTATCACTCCAAATCTGATTAACTTGTTTCTTTTTCGGTGAGGGAGAGGTCAATTCAAATTAAAAAAATAATACAGAGGCATGTAATCGTACGCCTTTCTGATCAG